>NC_084738.1:80570761-80615761 GCF_033978785.1 Entelurus aequoreus | reverse complement strand
GCCGCTACGTGTTTGTGTTGCTGCAGCCGGCCGCTAATACACCGCTTCCCACCTACAGCTTTCTTCTTTGCTGTCTCCATTGTTCATTAAACAAATTGCAAAAGATTCACCAACACAGATGTCCAGAATACTGTGGAATTTTGCGATGAAAACAGACGACTTAATAGCTGGCCACAACGGTGTCCCAAAATGTCCGCTACAATCCGTGACGTCACGCGCAAACGTCATCATACCGAGACGTTTTCAGCAGGATATTTCGCGGGAAATTTAAAATTGCACTTTACTAATCTAACCCGGCCGTATTGGCATGTGTTGCAATGTTAAGATTTCATCATTGATATATAAACTATCAGACTGCGTGGTCGGTAGTAGTGGCTTTCAGTAGGCCTTTAAATGTTCCCGAGTGAAACTAGCGTTAGCTTTAACCGACTAACGTTTATGTTTTTTTAAAATTTATTTTATAAACCTTTATTTATAAATTGCAACATTTACAAACAATTGAGAAATAATATCTGTGGCAGTCACTTGGCTTAAACCGGCTTAATATGACGTCATAACAAATTTATGGTGTATGAATATATCATATGACGCCGGTCCAATGATATATTCATACACCATAAGTTTGTTATTCGTCGTGAGGATATTCAAATTAAAATGGGCTTTCAAGAAGTCAACACTCCATCGCATAAAATGTTCAAAGTCGACATTTTTACGTCGATAATAAGGAAGCCATTTTCCCGGTTTTTTGTTTACCTTTGACCCGTCAAACGAGAGTCTCGCGAGAACTGGACCGGCGAATATCCTCCAACATGTCCATCGCCGAGGCGACGATAACAAACCCCGCCGTTCGCTTGGCGATGTGCTCCGGTCCAAAATGTTACTCCTCCATTTCTCGTTTTGTTTTTAATGCTAAACACTTTGACGAACCGCTTGTGGACAACTGGGCCGAAATGAGTGATATAAAGTCGGATCAAAGGCAAGTTCGTGGACGGTGGAAGTTCCAATGGCAACGGATGACTTGACACTGCTACTACTTGTTAAAGGTACACTTTTATTTATGTATTTTCATGGCTTTGGCTTGGTGGAAACTAGCTTTCACATTTAAAAAACCCCATAAATTAAAGCATTTATTTGGTAATTATGAATCGCTGAACTAAACGCTTAAATTGTCATCAGTGGAGCTGTCAGTCAAACGTATTCTTGGCTCCTATTGGCTATCGGACGATTGGTATCCGCCCTCTGCGGCGTACCTTTTTTTGTGTGTTATTCCTTAAAAATATCGAATACCATACCGTCCATTTGTACGTTTTACTCTCCATTAGTTGTTTGGTGACTTCCTGTGTGAAGGTGGTGGGAAAGAAAACTCGACATTTCGCCATCATTCGGTTAAAATGGTCCAGAATAATACCTGAACTTACGAGCTTAATTGGTTCTGTGACGTAGCTCTTAAAGGGGACGTGCTCTTTTTTTTGGTAATGTTGCCTATCATTCTCAACCACTTTGTAAGACAAGAACACTAGGGATGTCCGATAAATGCTTTAAAATGTAATATCGGAAATGATCGGTATCGTTTTTTTTTTTTTATCGGCATCGTTTTTTTTATTATTTTTTTTTAAATAAATTAAATCAACATAAAAAACACAAGGTACACTTACAATTAGTGCACCAACCCAAAAAACCTCCCTCCCCCATTCACACTCATTCACACAAAAGGGTTGTTTCTTTCTGTTATTAATATTCTGGTTCCTACATTATATATCAATATATATCAATACATTCTGCAAGGGATACAGTCCGTAAGCACACATGATTGTGCGTGCTGCTCCGCTAATAGTACTAACCTTTAACATTTTAATTTTAATTTTCTTGAAGGAATCAATAAAGTACTATTTATCTATCTAACAGTTAATTTTACTCATTTTCATTAATTACTAGTTTCTATGTAACTGTTTTTATATTGTTTTTCTTTCTTTTTTTATTCAAGAAAATGTTTTTAATTTATTGATCTTATTTTATTTTATTTATTTTTTAAAAAAGGACCTTATCTTCACCATACCTGGTTGTCCAAATTAGGCATAATAATGTGTTAATTCCACGACTGTATGTATCGGTATCGGTTGATATCGGTATCAGTAATTATAGAGTTGGACAATATCGGAATATCGGATATCGGCAAAAAGCCATTATCGGACATCCCTAAAGAACACAAATGTTTTTCTTTTTTTAAGTTGTAATGTATGGCAAGTACGAGTTGGCTAACAATGCCAGCTAACAGGAGTACACTATTCCGCCCTTAAAGCCCTCTAAAAACAACAACAATACTCCATGTGCATCTTGCGAGCTGACCATTAGCTAAGTGTTAGCGATATTATTGTAAGCGCTAACGCAGACAATCTATTTTTAGCGGCGCTGTGGCCACAATGAGCTAACTAGCTTATGCTGCTATATCAACATTGAGCTGCTGCGTCGCCTCTGAGCTGGTGAAAGTTAATTCCAGACGATAAATCATGCCTCTCACCTGGTTAGTAAAAGGTTGTGGATGTAAACCGACAAGATGGTTAACTTTGGCATCCAACTTAGACCCGGAGATGGCGAGAAAGCCACGAAAATACGTTCCTTTGCGGCACTTTTTAATTTTTTATATATTTTTTTTAACCCTTTGTGAGGATTATGATGACTTCTTCCTCATGAACATCCCATCAGTCTTTATCCCAGTGAGAGCAGACTTTGTACAGTAAGTGATTGTTTTATTATGTCCGTAGTTTGTAGATATGGTTTAGCACTTAGCAATACTGCTACATGATGCTTAGTGTTTCACTAAAGCTCTCATCTGTTTGTAGACCACCCTCCTAATATTCAGGATCAAAAATATACGTTTCTGGATCATTTGTCCCAAAGTAGTCTTTGTTGTCTCTCATGAAGTCTGCCATCACTAGTGGTGTTGACGGAAAAAGCAAACGTATGCTAAAAATGAGCAAAATACATAAATATGACATGTTATTATGAATGTTACCACATTACATATATATATATATATATATATATATATATATATATATATAATATATATATATATATATATATATATATATATATATACACACACACACAGTGTGTATATAAAACGTTGATGGATGTTTTGTAGCGTGCTTTATAGGCGGAATAGAGCGACTCCCATTGGCTCCATTGTTAGCTGACATTTGCTAGTGTTTATTGACGATTTAGAATGCATTAAAAAAGAAAAACATATGTTCTTGTCTGGCTGATTGTGAATCGTAGGCAACATTTTCAAAAAAAATAACAAAACGTGCAGTCCCCCTTTAACTCTTAAAAACTTGTCTCTCAAATCAACATCTCCCGTGGAAAATAATTAAAATCAATTCAATTGGTGCTGACTGAGCCCCGCCCAAAACAGCACAATTTTCAACATGTAAGAAAAGCCTTTTAATAGAAAAATATATGTCGGGATCAGAATATTGTATAAAAACAATACAATACAATGTAGTGCAGTAGTTTTATGAAGTAATAATAATGAAAATGTACTGTATTTACCAGGGAGAGTGGACATGTACGGTACTTCCTTCCAGCTGCAGCAGCTTCTCTATATTTTCATGGATAAACGCCTGCCGTTTTACATATTAAGATTTTTCCTACTGTCTCGCCAAGTTTCGTCCCTCCCACACTTGGAAAAACAACGTCATGTCCATCCCTTGCCATAAGCTAACGTTAGCAAATAAGATTTTTGCAAAAAAAATTGATAGCAAAATATGTGTTTACATTTTTTTTGGCGTATATACATTAATTCAGTGTCACAAAAAAGCTTTTGTAATAAAGACATTAACCTCGATGTTTGCTAGCGTTAGCCGTATTGAGCTAACTAGCCCAGTTAGGCGGCCTACAAGTTAAGGCGCTCAACAGATTTAGCTCGTTAGCGAGTCCTACACCACAGTTTACCAGCCGTCGTGGGCTAAAATTCAGGGTTTGATTGATTGATTGAGACTTTTATTAGTAGATTGCACAGTACAATTGACCACTAAATGGCAACACCCCAATAAGTTTTTCAACTTGTTTAAGTCGGGGTCCGCGTTAATCAATTCATGCTACAAATATATACTATCAGCATAATACAGTCATCACACAAGTTCATCATCAGAGTATATACATTGAATTATTGACATTATTTACACGGCACTATGGCGTTAAAGAGAATATATTGCGTTCTATCAGGCCGTATTTTATCCAACTTTGAGTGGACCGCGATCATTTTGGCGACAATAACCATGTGAAGACCTTTTCAATCCGTTACACCTAGGGATGTCCGATAATGGCTTTTTTGCCGATATTCCGATATTGTCCAACTCTTGATTACCGATACCGATATCAACCGTTACCGATATATACAGTCGTGGAATTAACACATTATTATGCCTAATTTGGACAACCAGGTATGGTGAAGATAAGGTCCTTTTTTTTTAAAAACTAATAAAATAAATTAAGATAAATAAATTAAAAACATTTTTTTGAATAAAAAAGAAAGTAAAACAATATAAAAACAGTTACATAGAAACTAGTAATTAATGAAAATGAGTCAAATGAACTGTTAAAGGTTAGTACTATTAGTGGAGCAGCAGCACGCACAATCATGTGTGCTTACGGACTGTATCCCTTGCAGACTGTATTGATTTATATTGATATATAATGTAGGAACCAGAATATTAATAACAGAAAGAAACAACCCTTTTGTGTGAATGAGTGTAAATGGGGGAGGGAGGTTTTTTGGGTTGGTGCACTAATTGTAAGTGTATCTTGTGTTTTTTATGTTGATTTAATAATAAAAAAAACGATACCGATAATAAAAAAAACTATACCGATAATTTCCAATATTACATTTTAAAGCATTTATCGGCCGATAATATCGGACATCTCTAGTTACACCCCTATTTTTAAATAAAAACGTACATTTTTACTGTCTGTTTTGGGCGGATCTCGCGGGCTTTCGTTGGCTATGGCGACTAAAAGCAAGAAATGATCTCTTTAAGTGGAGGCACCGCTGTACCGCCATCAAAACGTGATTATCCCTCGTAAAATTGAAGTGTAGTTTTCCTGATAAATGTGGGTCCTTCCACCCTGTACATGTCTTAAAGTGCGCCAGAGATTATAGCACTCGTTGCCTCCATCTTATTCCACACTTACATTTATTTATCCACTTTTCTTCCACTCCACCTTGTTTTCTCCGCCCGACACAGTCCACAGCAGCAATCCCTTTAGCTTGCAATACCTCTGATCTACCTGCTGGTGGCGATGTCTTTCCCCTCCTCCCCCTTCATGTGCTGATGATGCTGCTACTTACAGATTTGAATGTTAAAAATGTCCCCCCCAGTGTCCCGCTTGCAAAACCACCTCAGTGACATGTCGAAAGGTACGACTGCGTGGAACAAGCTAGCACCATGTTGTTTACACTCCTCGCCAATAGGGGGCGGCAGCGTGCGGCTAGATAAGTAGGATCCACATTCTACTATTTGATTTTAGATCAGGGCTGGGCGATATGGCTGAAAAATATATCGCAATCTATGTGTTTTTTATCGGTCGATATTGACCATTTTTGGTATTTTTTATGACCCATTGAATATAGCGACCAGGAAAACGTAATATATTAAATGTAAAAATTTTATTTCAAATTAAAACAAAATTAACCTTCCTCTGATTATATCTCAGCTATCAAGGCAGAAAAAAGGAAATAACACCTGCATGAAAAACACTCAATCATTGATTTTATCCATTTATTCTATTTTAAATAAAAAAAAAAATCAATTTAATGTATTTTTTCTCCCATTTTTCAATAGGCCATAAAATCACGTTAGCATAGCTGCGTTAGCTACATGCTAACATTACATTTTAACAACAACGTCATGCTAGGCTAGCATATTTGTAGCAGAAAAACACTACGATCAAACTTAGACCTCCCACGTCCGTAGCTGAGGGATGGACACTCATCAGAGCATTTCCAGACGTGTAGCAAAGCCTTTTTTTCTTTTCTTTTTTCACCTTTAATTTTTTAAGTACTGGAAGTTTGTGGGCGGGGCAGAGGCACGCCTTAGACACACATAGTTGGAATAAGCTCTTAAAGTGAAGGTGCCAATATAAGGAATATGTCAGAAATGCTTAATATTAGTGTAAGAAAATAAAACTTTAAAAAAATAAAAACTTTTTTTACTGTAATAAACTGTGGTGCCGTTTTGGCATTTACAGTAATACACCCAAAAATGTACACTTGTTGATTTGCGGCAAAAAACAAACAAACAAACAAACAAACAAAGAAACTGGATTTTTTTTGTTTACAGTAAAAAAAAAAAAAAAGGCAATTTTACAGTAAAATTCTGGCAACTGAGCTGCCTTTTTTTAACCATAAAAACAGCAGTACGGATTTTCCATTTACAGTAATATACACTACACTTTGAGGTGAAATTATGGCAATTTACCATATTTTTTTAACCTTTTAGTCTAAAAAAATGTACTAATAAATTGCACAGAAAAATTGTGTAAAAATAGGAGTCACTGTTAGACGCGGCCCTCTGGGGCCAAACATAACTGCAATGTGGCTCTCAGTGAAAACCACTTTGACACCTTAATATTAGTGTAAGAAAATAGTATGGAAATGTAAACAGAGAGAAACTTGAGAAGAACTGTTTTCTGTGCTGTGCTCTAAAGGGTGAGCACGGCTAAGGTGGGGAGGAGCGCCTTGCATCATTCACAGACCACGTTGGTCTGACTACGGTCCCTTTTTGAAAAATTCAAAAAACCACCATACTTTTTCTCTTTTATCCACAATTTATGCATTTTTATTTTCTCTTTTGTCGCCGTGCAAAGAATCAACCAGACTTGACATTGCTCCCTGATTGGCTGATCAGTGCTCACTTCCTGCGATGCTCGGTTACCAGAGAACGAGTGCCTTCGCAACTTCCGGTTTCTTATGACTAAGAAGAAACAATAAATATTGAAAGCATTTTTTTTTTAATGTCAAAATATATCGATATCGCTTTATCGCCCAGCCTTACTTCAGATGCAGGATTTTCACTGTATCGGCGTTGTATTTCAACATGCCATATGAGAAGTTGTTCACCCCCCCCTGAGGAGAAAGGTGGTATTACAAGGCCCGGTGCTAGCTTGTCCAAACTTACAAAATGTACCTTTTTAAACGCCTTAACGTAACCCCGCTAACCGCTAACTCCATCGCACAAGCCAAATGATTCTTCTTTGAAACTGTATTTAAATCAACGGCCTAACCTCACTTTTAAAATTGTTACGTGTTGCTCGTGTAAAAAAACAACCTTATCGTGCATGTCTTTTTTTCTATTTAAATGAATTTATTTAGAGAGTGACAGTGGGTCAGTTTTTGCGAGCGCAGTCTGGAAGAGAAAGAGATGATACAGTACTACCTGCTCACAGATGCCACCTGCTGGTTGTTTGAGCACGCTGCAGCTCGTCACGGGTAATGCGTCAGTCACACGCAGGATTCTCACAGGAATGAGGCCAAAACACAAGCTGGCGGGAGGAGGATGGTGTGTTTAAATGTGCCAAATAGTGGATATTTATTTGGACTTGAGTGCCGAGTTATTGTACAGGATTTACGAAGAAAGGGCAACAACAAAAAAAAAAAAGGAAGTCAAATTTTCTTTGTTTGCCGAGTGGACACTTTGACGGGACGGCCGTCATACTGTACATACTGTAAAGATGTATAATGTAGGGTTACTATACATTTCAGGTGATTATATATAATATATATACTGTACATTTGAAATATGTAGCATCATTGTCTGTTAGAGAGCAAGGTAGAGGAGGCACATCTTTACATTTTTTTACTGAATTTAGCAAAACTTTCCCAGCTGCACAATGGAGGTGTAAAGCAGGTTGCAATGACCATGGGAAAAAACTAATGGTCTACTATGTTGTCCATTAAATCTGTATTCCATCATATTTCACACTCATTATTTTGGCACAAGCCTGGCTTTCTGGAGTGCTCCTACACTCAATATTCTGCTTCTTTTACGCTCACATGGGATTACAATAGAAATGATGTAATAGAGAAGTTAATAAACACGTCCAACCACAAGAAGTAGCTTTTTTTTATGACAACAAATGACATTTTTGTTTGATTATGAGTGTGTGAGGAAATGCTGGGTTGCAGCGACCCCCACAGGCCAGTTGACGCATTGCCAGCTCTTCATTTTATTTGGCCCCCGAAAGCCTGGAAATAATACGTATTAATAAAGTACTGTAACTTTTCTTACTAAATGTATTCTTTCTTTCTATTTTGGGAGGAAGAGAAAAAAAAGTACTCCATGTCATCGCAAATTATGTAAACTTAAATATTGTCTATTTATGCAAAAATATATTATCAAACATTTTAAAGCATTTTTTAAATAGAAATAAATGCTAATAATAATTATTTCAAAGCAAGTTATCCATCAAATTGTGCAATGTAAAAGCAGCAATAGATTTTATTGTGAAATTTACCGTTTTTTTTTACAGCATTTTTCTCTTAATGGAAAAAAACAGTACTTCTTTTACTGTAATAAACTGTGGTGCCGTTTTGGCATTTACAGTAATACACCCAAAAATGTACACTTGTTTATTTGCGGTAAAAACAAACAAACACATTTTACTGGAATTTTTTTAATTTATAGTTAAAAAAAACAAATGTACATTTTACAGTAAAATTCTGGCAACTGAGCTGCCTTTTTTTAACCATAAAAACTGCAGTACGGTTTTTCCATTTACAGTAATATACACTACATTTTGAGGTGAAATTATTGCAACTTACCATATTTTTTTAAACATTTTAGTTTAAAAGAAATCAACTAATTAAGTTAAAGTACCAATGATAGTTCATACTTGCCAACCTTGAGACCTCCGATAGTGGGGGGTGAGGGGGTGAGGGGGTGTGGTTGGGGGTGTGGTTAAGAGGGGAATATATTTAAGCTAGTATTTCATATATATATATATATATATATATATATATGTATATATATATATATATGTATATATATATATATATATATATATATATATATATATATATATATATATATATATATATATATATATATATATATATATATATATATATATATATAATGTGTGTGTATGTGTGGGAAAAAAATCACAAGACTATTTCATCTCTACAGGCCTGTTTCATGAGGGGTTTCCTCAAGGATTGAGTCTTTTTCCCCACACATACATATTACGCTCTACCACGGTATCCAGCACTTATATATATATATTATATATATATATATATATATATATATATATATATATATATATATATATATATATATATATATATATATATATATATATATATATATATATATATATATATATATGTATGTATGAAATACTTGACTTTCAGTGAATTCTAGCTATATATATATATATATATATATTTATTTTATTATACATATAAATAAAATAAATACTTGAATTTCAGTGTTCTGGAGGCTATCCAGTAGATGGCAGTATTGTCCTGTTTAAGAGTGTCGCAACATTGCTGTTTTACGGCAGACAAACTGCTTTACGGTAGACTAAACGTGACTGCTGTTGTTGTGTATTGTTACCGCGCTGGGAGGACGTTAATGAAACTGCCTAACAATAAACCCACATAAGAAACCAAGAACTCGCCCTCGATCATTCTACAGTTACGACGTCATTGGGCAGGCAAGCTGTTTATATTGTGGGAAAGCGGACGTGAGAACAGGTCCGCATTGAGCTGGACGGGGCGTGGCCTCCAGCTCCGGCTGAATACCGGGAGTTTGTCGGGAGAAAATTTCTGCCGGGAGGTTATCGGGAGAGGCGCTGAATACCGGGAGTCTCCCGGTAAAAACGGGAGGGTTGGCAAGTATGCGATAGTCACACACACACACTAGGTGTGGTGAAATTTGTCCTCTACATTTGACCCATCACCCTTGATCACCCCCTGGTAGGTGAGGGGAGCAGTGGGCATCAGCGGTGGCCGCGCCCGGGAATCATTTTTGGTGATTTAACCCCCAATTCCAACCCTTGATGCTGAGTGCCAAGCAGGGAGGTAATGGCTCCCATTTTTATAGTCTTTGGTATGACTCGACCAGGGTTTGAACTCACGACCTACCCATCTCAGGGCGGACACTCTAACCACTAGGCCACTGAGAAAAATGGTGTAATAATAGTAGTCACTGTTAGAAGCATAACTGCAATGTGGCTCTGAGTGAAAACCACTTTGACACCTGTGTCTTAATGGGAGGATGAATGTAAACAAACATGGCTCTTCTGTCTTATGTTAAAGGAGCCATATGTGATAATGTGGCCAGAAATGGTACTGCAATCCCGGTCAAAATTCTGTAGTCCCCTCCCTGTCTTCCTGACTGAGGTTGCCAGATATGCAGCCCAATCCAGCTGGATGGACTGGTCTACTCCAAGGAACTTCACACTTCCACTGCCTCTTACTAGGAGTTGAGGTCCTGGGACTAGAGTAGCTGAATAGACAAGCCTTTTGGCAATAACAACACATTTTACACAAAAATGAGGCTATTTCCAGGAAGAATTAGGTCATGCCTGCGTACAATATCACAACAATCATATGGTTATGTCAGTACTATCATAAAACAAAGACTAAAACCAACTACAACCAAAGCTAGCAATGGTTATACTGCTGAAAATAAGTAGAGTATGTTTAGCAGCCTAATGTACACCCAAAACTAAAGAGGAGACATTTTACCAAGGTATGCCTATATAGTACTTGTGAGTCGTTTTTTTAATTGAAGAATAACGTTTTTTGTACTTGTAAATCGTTTTTCTGATTGGGAAAAAAAAGTTTTTTGTACTTGTGAATCGTTTTTTTAAAGGCCTACTGAAATGCGATTTTCTTATTTAAACGGGGATAGCAGGTCCATTCTATGTGTCATACTTGATCATTTCGCGATATTGCCATATTTTTTGCTGAAAGGATTTAGTAGAGAACATTGACGATAAAGTTCGCAACTTTTGGTCGCTGATAAAAAAAAAAGCTTTGCCCGTACCGGAAGTAGCAGACGATATGCGCGTGACGTCACCGGTTGTGGAGCTCTTCACATCTGCACATTGTTTACAATCATGGCCACCAGCAGCGAGAGCGACGATTTCCCCATTAATTTGAGCGAGGATGAAAGATTTGTGGATGAGGAAAGTGAGAGTTAAGGACTAGAGGGCAGTGGAAGAGATTCAGATAGGGAAGATGCTGTGAGAGGCGGGTGGGACCTGATATTCAGCTGGGAATGACTAAAACAGTAAATAAACACAAGACATATATATACTCTATTAGCCACAACACAACCAGGCTTATATTTAATATGCCACAAATTAATCCCGCCTAACAAACACCTCCCACTCTCGTCCATATAACCCGCCAATATAAATCAAACACCCGCACAACACACTCAATCCCACAGCCCAAAGTACCGTTCACCTCCCCAAAGTTCATACAGCACATATATTTCCCCAAAGTTACGTACGTGACGTGCACATAGCGGCACGCACGTACGGGCAAGCGATCAAATGTTTGGAAGCCGCAGCTGCGTACTCACGGTACCGCGTCTGCTATCCAACTCAAAGTCCTCCTGGTAAGAGTCTCTGTTGTCCCAGTTCTCCACAGGCCAATGGTAAAGCTTGACTGTCATCTTTCGGGAATGTAAACAATGAAACACCGGCTACGTGTTTGTGTTGCTGCAGCCGGACGCTAATACACCGCTTCCCACCTACAGCTTTCTTCTTTGCTATCTCCATTGTTCATTGAACAAATTGCAAAAGATTCACCAACACAGATGTCCAGAATACTGTGGAATTTTGAGATGAAAACAGAGCTTTTTTGTATTGGATTCAAAGGTGTACCAATACTTCCGTTTAACTAGTGACGTCACGCGCATACGTCATCATACAAAGACGTTTTCAACTGGAAGTTTAGCGGGAAATTTAAAATGTCACTTTATAAGTTAACCCGGCCGTATTGGCATGTGTTGCAATGTTAAGATTTCATCATTGATATATAAACTATCAGACTGCGTGGTCGGTAGTAGTGGCT
The DNA here is from genome assembly GCF_033978785.1 of Entelurus aequoreus. Taxonomy (NCBI): domain Eukaryota; kingdom Metazoa; phylum Chordata; class Actinopteri; order Syngnathiformes; family Syngnathidae; genus Entelurus; species Entelurus aequoreus. The sequence goes on along the minus strand of NC_084738.1, from coordinate 80,603,670 downwards.
TTCAGTAGGCCTTTAATTGAAGAAAAACTTTTTAAACTTGTGAATCTTTTTTAAAAGAAAAAAAAAAGGTTTTTTTTTACTCGTGAATCGCGGTTTAAAGAAATGAAAATGTGCATTAAGTCAACGTTTTTTAAACTTGTAAATAGTTTTTAAATGAAAAAAAAGTTTTTGGTACTTGTAAATCGTTTTTTAATTGGAAAAAAAAAAGTTTTTTGTACTTTTTTTAACTGAAGAAAAACTTTTTTAACATGTGAATCGGATTTAATAAAACAAAATTTTTTATTTATTTTTTTTACTTGTGAATCGTTTTTTTAATCTGAAGAAAAACTTTTTCTAAACCTGTGAATTGTTTTTAATTGAAAACTTTTTTTTTTAACTTGTGAATCGTTTTTCAATTTGAAAACAAAAACTTTTTGTACTTGTGAATCGTTTTTTTAATTGAAGAAAAACTTTTTTTTAAAACTTGGGAATCGTTTTTTATTGAATTTTTTTTTTTTAACTTGTGAATAGTTTTTTTAATTGAAAAAAAAGAAGGTTTTTGTAATTGTGAATCGTTTTTTTAATTGAAGAAAAACATTTTTAACTTGTGAATCGTTTTTTAATTGGAAAACAAAAACTTTTTGTACTTGTGAATCCTTTTTTTATTTGAAGACAAACTTTTTTTAAACTTGTGAATCGTTTTTTATTGGAAAACGTTTTTTTTAACCTGTGAATTGTTTTTTAATTGGAAAACATTTTTTTGTAATTGTGAATCGTTTTTTTAATTGAAGAAAAACATTTTTAACTTGGGAATCGTTTTTTAATTGGAAAACAAAAACTTTTTGTACTTTTTTAGTTAAAGACAAACTTTTTTTAAACTTGTGAATCGTTTTTCATTGAAACAAATGTTTTTTAGAACTTTAATTTAGTTTTTTATTTGGAAAAAAAAGTATTTTGTACCGGTAATTGGGAAAAATAACTTTTTTAAACTTGTGAATCGTTTTGTTAATTGAAAAAAAACGTTTTTAACTTGTGCATGGTTTTTAATTGAAAAAAATATAATTTTTTTACTTGTGAATCGTGGTTTAAAGAAATGAAATGTGCAGTAAGTCATTAACATTTAAGCCAAGTTTCTTTTTTTATTATAGCAAATGACATTTTATTGGACTGTGTGAAAATGTTTGATTACAGCGACCCCCAGTGGCCAATAGATGCAGTGCGAGTTCGAAGCTCACCAATGACGGACAATATAAATTAAACACAGTGGCTCTTTTCTGGCTCTTACCTTGTTGTTTTTGTAAATCACTTAAACCTAATGTCCCTCCCCTGCACGCGTCGTTATAAAAGTGACTAAAAAAACTTCACGTTGCATACATAAATACACCCTTTTTTTTTTTTACTGCCTGGTACCGAGTAGTCACGACTCTACTCACTATTGACCGGGTGCTGTTTCTAGTCTTCCCAGTGAGCCGAGCCGATACAATACAGGAGGGGAGGGGGGTGTAAACGACTGCTGGTCCAAGACATTGTTAGGATACACGGCTAAGAATGACATTTAAAAAAGAACAGAAAAACATGCTAACGTTGAAATACAGTAAAACCTCGATTTACGAACCTTGCGAGCTCCGTGTGTGCGAACCGTGTCTCTCTGTACCGACGCTCCGTCCTTTCCTTTTGACATGCGCCTGCAGGCAAAAAGCAGGGCGCAGCAGCTTTGGGGAGGCGGAGCCCTCCACGTCGCTGTGTTTTTTTTTCACATTTTGACAAGTTTTGTCCATTTTGCTAACTCAATATGAGTCCCAAAAAGACAACAGACCAGCGTGGAAAGAAAGAGGAAATCGTTGTGGAGTTAAAATAAATAAATAAATAAATACTATTAGCAAAGAGTACAATAATGGTGCTCGCAAGTATGGAAGAATTGGCGTTCTACCGTAAATTCCGGACTGTAAGCCGCTACTTTTTTCCTATGCTTTGAACCCTGCGGCCTCTTAAAACGGTGCAGCTAATTTATGGATTTTTCTTCCTAATGTAAATAGTTGGGAAAAAAAACAAGCAAATACACTAAAAAGGTGTGTTATTGTTTGTGCTATGGCGCCATCTTTTGGACGAGTTAGCTGTGCAGACTTTTATTTTTTTTTTAAACCTACCGGAAGTACAATTGTAGCCGTCCATAGCGTTGCTACTTGTGTGGATTCTTGACTTATCACTCCAAGCAACGTTTGTAAGTTTTACAATATAACTAAAACAATTCTTACTTACTAAAGCGTCCCATGTGTGATGTCTGTAGGAGTGTTTTCATGCATATTTGTACGCGCTATGGTAATGTTAGCATTAGCTAATATGCTAACACGTCAACGAGTGTCTGTGTTAGTATTATTAACTTACAACTTTTTGTAATGTTTCAGTTTCATAACGTCACCGTAGAGTTATTGAGTCTGTTTAGCTGATTGGAGAGCAGGTTAATGACGATGACCTCTGTTTTGTTTGATCAGCCGTTTTACTGCCGTGTTACAGACATCGTTTGGGAACAATTACGGTGTGTGAATAAACGTTTACAAAATGCTTCTGCGTAAATAACTCATTTCACAACGTATATATCTGCGGCTGATAAATGTAAACATATTTTTTTATTCTAAAATGATATGCTGGTGCGCTCTATAATTTGAAAAATACGGTAATTGTGATGAGACCGAACTTTTCTGGAAAAAAATGCCAAAGCAGACTTATTTCACAGCGGCGAGAAGAGCTGTTCAGCAGCACCTTTTTAAGGCCCCGCCCCCTGTTCTCCGCCTTGGCCTGCTCCTTTCATGTCCGCTCCTCCTTTGCCGATGTTTATAAATGTTTATTATTGTAGCAATATTCTTGTTAAATTGAAGGATTTTTGTGATTTCTGATTGTCTGTGAAGGCACCAAAGGGACTTGTGTGTGTGTGCACGTGTTGGCGAAGCAGCGCATACGGCCCAGTTTAGCTTGTTGTTGTTGTTGTTTAGGTTTGTTAATAAATAGAAAGTGGATTCATTACTCCTTTGTTATGTTAGTTTGTTATGCAGTCGTGTAAAGCACTTCATGTTTGTAAATAATGTAAATAATTCAATGTGATTATCTTGTGTGATAACTGTATTATGATGATAGCATATATCTGATAGTATATATCTGTATCATGAATCAATTTAAGTGGACCCCGACTCAAACAAGTTGAAAAACTTATTCGGGTGTTACCATTTAGTGGTCAATTGTACGGAAGATGTACTTCACTGTGCAACCTACTGATAAAAGTCTCAATCAATCAATCAATCAAGTTCAAAGTAGGGTTGTCCCGATCCTAATATTTTGATACCGGTACCAAAATATATTTTGATACTTTTCTAAATATAGGGAACCATATTATTGTAATTTAGTGCTTAAATAAAATAGTGAACATACTACACAACTTGTCTTTTAGTAGTAAGTAAACCAACAAAGACTCCTAATTAGTCTGCTGACGTATGCAGTAACATATTGTGTCATTTATACACCTATTATTTTGTACACATTATGAGGGACAAACTGTAATAATGGATTATTAATCCACTTGTTCGTTTACTGTTAATATCTGCTTATTTTCTGTTTCAACATGTTCTATCTACACTTCTGTTAAAATGTAATAATCACTTGTTCTTCTCTTCTTTGATACTTTACATTAGTTTTGGATGATACCACACATTTAGGTATGGATCCGATACCAAGTAGTTACAGGATCATACATTGGTCATATTCAAAGTCCTCATGTGTGCAGGGACGTATTTACTGACTTTATAAAAATAAAATACACTTTAAATAAAGGAAAAAAATATTTTGTGACGATAAAAAATATCGATGTAATCATAGTAGTATCGACTAGATACTTGATATCATTACAGTGGATGTCAGGTGTAGATCCACCCATGGCATTTGTTTACATGGGTGAGCTATTGTATTCTCCTACATTGTGTAGTGAAGCATGTTTAGAGCTATTCCTCGTCCTCCAGTGATAATGGTACTTGTAAGAAACGTTCTTTGTCACCATGGAGGTCAGGATTAGTGATTTAAAAGTAGCTAAAACACTGAGGATGGATGTTAGCCGCTAGCTAGCTCTCCCTGAGGGTGTGTCAGTGTTATAACTTCACCTTTATCTTTACTTTTTACGCCAAAATGCGTCCGTTCTCCCTTTTCTGTCTACACACTGTGTCTGCTTGTAAGTACTCTGTGTGTGCGCGCTGCCCAACATGCTCCTCTGCTCGTAAAAACCAGCAATGTCACCACGTGACGACGACGCGCTGTCATGCCCGTTAAAAAAAGGATGGGGGGAGGGGTGTACCGGTACTTTTTAGAGGCGGTATAGTACCGAATATGATTAATTAGTATCACGGTACTATACTAGTACCGGTATACCGTACAACCCTAGTTCAAAGTGTACAAACGGTCACTAAAATATGGACTTTTGGAACCCATTAATCATATTTACATCGTTTCTTACGGAGAACTCTGTTTCACTATACAAACTTTTCCTTTTACAAACCCTGTTCCAGAACCAATCAAGTTGGTAAATCGAGGTGCCACTGTATTTGCTTTCCCCCTTTTCCTCGTTGGCAGGTCATGTTTTCCACCGATATGTTCAACGCCGCTCGCAGTTTTAACGTACAAATCCAGTACCTTTTTTTTTTTTCTCCGGTTAGTGGGGAAAAACAAAGAATAAGTCAAACACGGAGGACAGCAGGGCAAGATGATGCCCAGCAATGAGGTGTTGACGAGACCACGCACAGAAGACGACTGGAGCTCTTAAATCTGGGCGAGGTCCTGGCCTTCCTTTGGGTCTTTGGTGTGTCTAAAGTGCACGAGGCCTCTTGGGGGTGATTTGTTTGCTAGCTTGCTCCTCCTCCTGCAGCGTGCAGCGGAAGGACTTGACCTTGTCTGCAAGACAACAGCTCCAGACGCTCAAACACCCGCACGGAAAGAAGACGCTTTTTTCCCCCCATTTACCTCTCAGTTCGGTCAGGATGTCGATCTTCTGGTCCAGAATCTGTTCCAGCTGCGTGGCGTAGGACTCCACGTCGTAGTCCACCTCCTCCGTCATTTCCAGCAGGACCTTCTCGTCCTCCAGGCAGCGAATGGACTCCTGAAGTGCAAACCGGTCATACCGATAAAAGCCTCCTTTTGGAGTGAAATTACAGACAAAACTCCACAAACACACACACAAAATATTTTTACTCACGCCCAATGTTTCGCAAGTAATCAATTAAAAAAAAAGAAGTCAAAAAACAGGAAAAGATACCTAACTTACAAGTTAGCTTACAGGTTGAGCTTGTTTCCCCTTATTTTTGGCGGTCGGCACCATGCGCAAATAACATGTCGTAGGGTGCGAATTATGGGTGCTCTAAATGCAAGTGTGTGTGAATCGCACAGAGTGGAATTTTACTGCCAAACGTTTTGACTCGAATAAAATTGCTTTTATACTTAAGAATCATTTGTTGATTGAACATGTTTTCTTTTATTTGTGAATTGTTTTTAATGGTTACTTTTTTAATTGAAAAATATGTATTGTTTTAACTTGTGAGTTTTTTAATTGAAAAAAAAAAAAGGTTTTGTACTTGTGAATGTTTTTTTTAATTGAAGAAAAACTTTAAATTGTGAATCGTTTTTAATAGAAAAAAAATGTATTTTTTTTACTTGAAAATCGTATTTTTAACTAAAGAAAATAGTTTATTTACTTGCGAACCATTTTTTTTAACAAAAGAAAATTGTTTCCTTACTTGCAAATAATTTTTTAATGCAGAATTATTTTTTTTACTTTAAAATATTTTTTTTTACTTGCAGAATTTTGTTTCACGTATTAATAGTTTTTTTAATTGAAGAAAATGCTCTTTTTTTCTTGCAAATCTTTTTTTTGCCTGTAGATGTTTTTTTATACATGCAAATGTTTTAATCTGATAAAATTGTTTATTAGCGAATAATATATTTAATTGAAGAACAACATTTTTTTGACTTGCGAATATAATTTTTTTTGAAGAAAAATAGATTTGAGAATTGTTTCTCTACATGTGAGTAGTTTTTTTAATGCAGAAATTTTACTGCAATTTTTTTTTTACTTGTAATTTTTTTTTTACTTGCAAATTTTTTTTTACTTACGAATTGTTTTAGTAATTATGAAAAAATAATTTTCTTTTCATTTTTTTTACTTGCAAAATGTTTTTTATTTTAAAAAAAACTTTTTTTTTTACTTGCGAAACATTTTTCAACGAAATAAAATTGTTTCCTTACTTGTGAATATTTTTTTTAAAGCAGAATTTTTTTTTACTTACAAATAGTTTTTTTTACTTGCAGAATTTTGTTTCACGTATATGAATTCTTTTTTTAATTGATTACCTGCAGATACGTTTTTTTTACATGCAAATGTTTTAATCTGATAAAATTGTGTATTAGCGAATAATATTTTTAATTGAAGAACTTTTTTTTTTACTCGCGAATATTAATTTTTTTGAAGAAAGAAAGATTTGAGAATTGTTTCTCTACACGTGAGTAATTTTTTTAATGCAGAAATTTTATTTTAGGTGCTTTTTTTTTTTTACTTGAAAATTTTTTTTTACTTACGATTTGTTTTAGTAATTATAAAAAAAAAATTTTATTACTTGCAAAATGTATTTTTTAATTAAAAAAAACTTTTTTTTACTTGCGAACCATTTTTTTTAACAAAAAAAATTGTTCCCTTACTTGTGAATCATTTTTTAATGCAGAATTATTTTTTTTACTTGCAGAATTTTGTTTCATGTATGAATAGTTTTTTTAATTGAAGAAAATGTTTTTTTTTTCTGCAGATACGTTTTTTTTTTACATGCAATTGTTTTAATCTGATAAAATTGTTTATTAGCAAATAATATTTTTAATTGAAGAACAACATTTTTTTTTACTTGCGAATATTAATTTTTTTGAAGAAAAATAGATTTGAGAATTGTTTCTCTACATGTGAAAAATGTTTTTAATGCAGAAATTGTATTTTACTTGCAAATTGTTTTTACTTACAAATTGTTTTAGTAATTATGCAAACATTATTTTTTTTTCTTGCAAAATGTATTTTTTAATTAAAAAAATGTTTTTTTACTGGCTAATCGTCGGGCGTGAGTAAAACATTTGTGTGTGTTTGGCAGTAATGTCACTCCATAGGTCCTTACCTGGAAGACGGCCCTGTGGTCCTCCAGAACCTGCTCCTCCATCTCCACCAGCTGCGAGACGGCCTCGTGGAAGGTGAAGAGCTGCGGGGAAACCTCCTCTTCCTGCGCACCCCACAAAAAACATGTGTGGCGTTACATCAAGTGTCGTCCCTTGGACCCCAGGACCCGCCTTCTTGACCCACGTTCTGCTCGCAGAGCAGCTTCAGGTCGTCTCTTTGCGGAGAACTCCCTACGCCCCATTGGGCCTCCAGGACCTCCAGCTGGTTGGCGTGTCCTTCCAGATGAACGTCCACCATGGCCGCCGGCTCCACCGACAGCTCCTTGACGCTGGCCAAACAAAGCGGGCGAGCGTGAACGTCCAACGTGGTAAGACAAGTAATAGCACTGATACATGACAGGAAGTAGCAGTGAGATGGGACAGGAAGTGGAACTAAGTAGTGTTATCGCAAAGGCACCAAACAGGAAGTGGAAGTATGATTAGGTTGGACAGGAAGTAGCAGCAAGACAAGCAGTAGCACTGATACATGACAGGAAGTAGCAGTGCGATGGGACAGGAAGTGGAACTAAGTAGTGTTATCGCAAAGGCACCAGACAGGAAGTGGAAGTAGGATTAGGTTGGACAGGAAGTAGCAGTGAGATGGGACAGGAAGTGGAACTACGTAGTGTTATTGCAAAGGCACCAGACAGGAAGTGGAAGTATGATTAGGTTGGACAGGAAGTAGCAGCAAGACAAGGAGTAGCACTGATACATGACAGGAAGTAGCAGTGCGATGGCACAGGAAGTGGAACTAAGTAGTGTTATCGCAAAGGCACCAGACAGGAAGTGTGATTAGGTTGGACAGGAAGTAGCAGCAAGACAAGGAGTAGCACTGATACATGACAGGAAGTAGCAGTGAGATGGGACAGGAAGTGGAACTAAGTAGTGTTATCGCAAAGGCACCAGACAGGAAGTGGAAGTGTGATTAGGTTGGACAGGAAGTAGCAGCAAGACAAGGAGTAGCACTGATACATGACAGGAAGTAGCAGTGAGATGGGACAGGAAGTGGAACTAAGTAGTGTTATCGCAAAGGCACCAGACAGGAAGTGGAAGTGTGATTAGGTTGGACAGGAAGTAGCAGCAAGACAAGCAGTAGCACTGATACATGACAGGAAGTAGCAGTGAGATGGGACAGGAAGTGGAACTAAGTAGTGTTATCGCAAAGGCACCAGACAGGAAGTGTGATTAGGTTGGACAGGAAGTAGCAGCAAGACAAGTAGTAGCACTGATACATGACAGGAAGTAGCAGTGAGATGGGACAGGTAGTGGAACTAAGTAGTGTTATTGCAAAGGCACCAGACAGGAAGTGGAAGTGTGATTAGGTTGGACAGGAAGTAGCAGCAAGACAAGGAGTAGCACTGATACATGACAGGAAGTAGCAGTGCGATGGCACAGGAAGTGGAACTAAGTAGTGTTATCGCAAAGGCACCAGACAGGAAGTGTGATTAGGTTGGACAGGAAGTAGCAGCAAGACAAGGAGTAGCACTGATACATGACAGGAAGTAGCAGTGAGATGGGACAGGAAGTGGAACTAAGTAGTGTTATCACAAAGGCACCAGACAGGAAGTGGAAGTGTGACGTGACGGTACAGGAAATGGTAGCCAAAAAGTAGCAGTGGAACAGGACAGGAAGTGATGGCACAGGAAGTTGCTCAGTGTTCTTACTCGTAAGTCGGAGAGAGCTCCGCACGTCCACCGCTGTGCGAGAAGGGAATGTCTGAAGGACTGATCCCAAACTCCTTCACCCTGGAAGCACAGAGAGGACACACCTTACCGCCGCCACTCGCTAACCACGTGCAGAATGCCTCACCTGTTGGCGTATCGGAGCGTGTTCAAGGTGTTTTCGCAGGACGCCATGCCGGGAGAGATGGTGGCTATCTGCAGAGGAGGGACAACGGCCCCCTGAGTCAGAGGCGGCGTGTCCTGATCCCGCGAATCAAGACGGGTCTTACCATGCACGTCCGAGAGTTCTCCCCGATGAAGGAGTCCCGAAGCACTTGGGTCAGCTTGCTGGCTCGGAAGGGAGTGTGCGGTTTGTTCCGACCCAGAGCTCGGATGCACTCCTACGGAACCACGGTTAACATCGTCAGAGTCTGCGTGAGGACACCAAGTAGGGCTGGACAATACATCGGATTTCGATTTTGATTACCGTATTTTTCGGACTATAAGGCGTACTTAAAATCCTTTCACTTTCTCAAAACTCGACAGTGCGCCTAATGTACGGAATAATTCTGGTTGTGCTTACCGACATCGAAGCTATTTTATTTGGTACATGGTGTAATGATATGTGTGACCAATAGATGGCAGTCACACATAAGAGATGCATGTAGACTGCAATATGACCCAAGTAAACAATACCAACATTTTATATGTTCCATTGAAAATATGGAACATTACACACGGCGCTCAGAAATCTTTAAAAATGTTTTAGTAGGACTTTGGTAAGCTATGAAGTCGCACCGCTTGATTGATTGTGGGAGCATTTCGGCTACCATAGTCAGACGTACTGTGCTTCAGCATATGAGTATTTTTATAGTGTGTGTGTATAAGGTAAGACATATTATCTGGCGTTTTGTTTCACAATATTATGCAAAAGCAACTGTTCTTACATTCTGGTACCTGTTGATGTGTATTTGGGATCTGCATAAGTCCTGAAAAATGTGTGCGCGTCCGCCTTTGTAGTCAGTGCCGACACCGTAGTCAATAAGCTTCTTCTTTTCCTCTACTTCCTTGTTATGGGACATTCATCCTCCGCTGTTGCCATTTCTAATATAAAGTAAAGTTCTTACTTATATCTGTCAGTAAACTCACCATGAAAGCACAAAAACATACCGGTGTAGTGAGTTTACATTATTCACCCAAGGAACTTTAGTTATTAGAGAGTTCCGGTCGGATGTTTTTTACGGGTCACATTTCCGGCGTTGTTGTTGCACTAGTGAGCCACGGATGAGGAGATTTTTGATTGAAGTAAAGTCTGAATGTCATTAAAACAGTTAGCTCCATCTTTTGACACTTCTTCCACTCCCGTCCTTGCACGCTAATAATATGACTCCTTTAATGCGCCCTATAATCCGGTGCGCCTACTTATCTATGAAAAAAGATCGAAAATAGACCATGCATCGGCGGTGCGCCCTATAGTCCGGAAAATACGGTAGTTTATGTCACCATGGTTGCTACTTTTTATTTGACGCAGCGCTAGTAAGCCTAACCAATAATCACTAAACCCAACTAAAAAAATAAGGACTTTCGGCGTTGACGTAACTGCGGAATCACAGAATTGGCCAATAAACCGGAATCCGCAGACAAATGCAGAATATCAGGGAAATTGACATAAAAGTGAGTCAAATTGTGAGAAGAAGGAACATTTGTTTGGCAAAATAATCTGTCCGCTAGCGATCATTTATCCCTGAACAATGTGGAGACAACCGCTTGAAACTAGGAAGCTAGAGCTAGCAAGAACAATCCATACACACACAACACATTATATCTGCTTGTGTTGTTGTGAACGACATCATCCGTGTTACATCAATGCACAAACAATCCATACACACATTATATCTGCTTGTGTTGTTGTGAACGACATCATCCATGTTACATCAATGCACAAACAATCCATACACACATTATATCTGCTTGTGTTGTTGTGAACGACATCATCCATGTTACATCAATGCACAAACAGTCCATACACACACAACACATTATATCTGCTTGTGTTGTTGTGAACGACATCATCCACGTTACATCAATGTACAAACAATCCATACACACACAACACATTATATCTGCTTGTGTTGTTGTGAACGACATCATCCATGTTACATCAATGCACAAACAATCCATACACACATTATATCTGCTTGTGTTGTTGTGAACGACATCATCCATGTTACATCAATGCACAAACAATCCATACACACATTATATCTGCTTGTGTTGTTGTGAACGACATCATCCATGTTACATCAATGCACAAACAATCCATACACACATTATATCTGCTTGTGTTGTTGTGAACGACATCATCCATGTTACATCAATGCACAAACAATCCATACACACATTATATCTGCTCGTGTTGTTGGGAACGACATCATCCATGTTATATCAATGTACAAACAGTGGTCGCAACTTGAGAGGCTCTGTTTTGTTTTTGTTTTTAAAGCGGCACTAAATAACTTTTCAACTTTCATAAAATATTGTCATAAATCTTGGGATAATACATGACTATTGGTCAAAATTGTATTGCACCAATAAATGTGAGGATTTTTATATTTTATTACATTTTATTTATGACACTGGTGGTAAAATACGTGTAAAAAGTACATTTAAAAATATTTAAAAAGAAAAGTTGAATGTTATTGTTTTATTATATTGCTATTATTGTAATTTATTGTTGTTACTATGATGAATATTTACTTGATCTTTATTCGTTACTAATAATATGTTTTAAATTATATTTGACGTAGATGTTTTTAAATGATTGAATAATCGTGTTATTGTTCACTATCAATCAAAATAACGCCGATGATTATTTTGGTCCAGCCCTAACACCAAGTTTTACGCGGGACTTTACCTTGAGGGCCAGCAGGCTCTTGTTGATCTCGGCCCCTTCCAGGCGGGTCTGGCGGTCGGCGCTGGACGTGTCGGCGCCCCTCTCGTTGCCCGCCAGGTCGATGAGCGAGAACTTTCCGTGCATCTTGCCCCGGCGCCGCAGGATGATCTGGAAGACGGCGTGGCTGCGGGACGAGTGGGCGTTGGCCGAGGTCTGACCGGACGTCCTGGAGAAGAAGGGACAGACGTCTTCATCGCGGGCTTTTGGACTTGTTTTCCTTGCCTGGATGTGGGTTCAGATCAGGGGATGTCGCCGTGGTTTCTGAAGCAATTTGAGGCACTCATGCTGTACATCCATCCATCCATCTTCTTCCGCTTATCCGAGGTCTGGTCGCGGGAGCAGCAGCCTAAGCAGAGAAGCCCAGACTTTCCTCTCCCCTGCTACTTCGTCCAGCTCCTGCCGGGGAATCCCAAGGCGTTCCCAGGCCAGCTGGGAGACATAGTCTCTCTACCGTACCCTAGGTCTACCCCGTGGCCTTCTACCAGATCTTCAGGGAGACATTCTGACCAGATGATTGAACCACCTCATTTGGCTCCTCTCCATGTGGAGGAACAGTGGGTTTACACTGAGCTCCTCCCCGATGACCGAGCTTCTCACCCTATCTCTAAGGGAGAGCCCCGCCACCCGACAGACAAAACTCACCCGGTATCTTGTCCTTTCGGTCATAACCCAAAGTTAATGACCATAGGTGAGGATGGGAACGTAGATCGACTGGTAAATTGAGTACTTTGCCTTCCAGCTCAGCTCCTTCTTCACCACAACGGATCGATACAGGGTGCGCATCACTGAAGATGCCGCACCGATCTTCCCGTCGATCTTACAACCCACTCTTCCCTCACTCATGAACGAGACCCAGAGGTACTTTAACTGCTCCACATGGGGCAGGATCTCGTCCCCAACCCGGAGATGGAATTCCACCCTTTTCCGGGCGGGACCTATGAACTTGAAAAGGCTGATTCTCATCCCAGTGGCTTCGCACTCAGCTGCGAGATCCAGAGGTACTTGAACTCCTCCACCTGGGGCAGGATCTCGTCCCCAACCTGGAGATGGAATTCCACCCTTTTCCGGGCGGGACCTATGAACTTGAAAAGGCTGATTCTCATCCCAGTGGCTTCGCACTCAACTGTGAGACCCAGAGTTACTTGAACTCTTCCACCTGGGGCAGGATCTCGTCCACAACCCGGAGATGGCACTCCACCCTTTTCCGGGCGGGAACCATAGACTCTGACTTGGAAAGGCCGATTCTCATCCCAGTGGCTTCGCACTCAGCTGCGAGACCCAGAGGTACTTGAACTCCTCCACCTGGGGCAGGATCTCGTCCCCAACCCGGAGATGGCACTACACCCTTTTCTGGGCGGGAACCATGGACTCGGACTTGGAAAGGTCGATTCTCATCCCAGTGGCTTCGGACTCAGCTGCGCGACCCAGAGGTACTTGAACTCCTCCACCTGGGGCAGGATCTCGTCCCCAACCCGGAGATGGCACTCCACCCTTTTTCGGGCGGGAACCATGGACTCGACTTGGAAAGGTCGATTCTCATCCCAGTGGCTTCACACTCAGCTGCGAGACCCAGAGGTACTTGAACTCGTCTATCTGGGGAAGGATCTCGTCCCCAACCCGGAGATGGCACTACACCCTTTTCTGGGCGGGAACCATGGACTCGGACTTGGAAAGGTCGATTCTCATCCCAGTGGCTTCGGACTCAGCTGCGAGACCCAGAGGTACTTGAACTCGTCTATCTGGGGAAGGATCTCGTCCCCGACCCGGAGATGGCACTCCACCCTTTTTCGGGCGGGAACCATGGACTTGGAAAGGCCGATTCTCATCCCAATGGCTTCACACTCAGCTGCGAGACCCAGAGGTACTTGAACTCGTCTATCTGGGGAAGGATCTCGTCCCCAACCCGGAGATGGCACTCCACCCTTTTTCAGGCGGGAACCATGGACTCGAACTTGGGAAGGGCGATTCTCATCCCAATGGCTTCACACTCCGCTGCGAGACCCAGAGGTACTTGAACTCGTCTATCTGGGGAAGGATCTCGTCCCCAACACGGAGATGGCACTCCACCCTTTTTCGGGCGGGAACCATGGACTTGGACTTGGGAAGGCCGATTCTCATCCCAATGGCTTCACACTCAGCTGCGAGACCCAGAGGTACTTGAACTCGTCTATCTGGGGAAGGATCTCGTCCCCAACCCGGAGATGGCACTCCACCCTTTTCCAGGCAGGAACCATAAACTCCAATCCAGTAGAGCTGAAGATCCTGGTCTGTTGAAACCATCGGGACCACATCATCCGCAAAAAGCAGAGACCTAATGCTGCGGCCACCAAACCGGATCCCTTCAACGCCCCGACTGTGCCTAGAAATTCAGTTCTCATTAAGCTCACGTCACGCACCTGCAGCTGTTCCCCACTTCGATGAGCTTGAGGACGTCCTCCGTGCATTTGACGTCCCGCTCCTGCAGGCCGACCACCTGCACCTGCTGCTTGCCGTCCTCCAGGACCCGCAGCTTGGCTTTGCGGTTCAGGAGGTCGAACACCTTGAGGGGCAAGACGAACACCGTTGAAGACCTCCCCGAAGGAACCCGCTCAACACAACCGCCAATCGTTCGACTTGCCTTCCCGCTGTAGATCTCGAAAAACGTGGCAAAGACCTGGAGGTCCAGCTTCTTGTAGATCGGTTTCTTAAGCATGACAAAGACGTCTCGGGCTGCAGGGGACAAGGCGACGTTAGTTCAAGTTAGGACGCGTCGCCGTGACGGGAGCGGGCGAGAGACCTGACAAGGCGTAGATCCCTTTGGAGCAGTCCTGGTTCTTCCCGGAGAAGTCCCCTCCCATCGTCTGCCGGAAGACACCAGTCAGTCAGGACAGGGGTGGACAGGCTGGCAGAGCATTTCATCGGCGTTGGGAAGACTCACGTGTGTTTTCCCACTTCCTGTTTGCCCGTACGCAAAGCAGGTCGCCATTCCCCGCTCGAAGATGGTCTCCACCAGCGGCTGAGCAGTGAACCTGCGAATATATCAACCACATAAATTTTGGACTGTAAGCCGCTACTTTTTTCCTACGCTTTGAACCCTGCGGCTTTTTTTAATGGATTTTTTTTGTAAATAAGACCGTGCAAATACACTGAAGAGGTGTGTTATTGTTTGTGCTACGGCGCCATCTTATGGACGAGTTCGCTCACTGCAGCTGCTGCACTGCTCTTCTGCTTGGACTGAGCTTTCAACCGGACTTGCCGCTCTGTCTCCTATCCGTCCGTAGCGTTTTTACCAGTATGGAGGTTTCATTCGTCGCTCCAAGCAACGTTTGTAAGTTTTACAATATAACTAAAACGATTCTTACTTACTAAACCGTCCCGTGTGTGATGTCTGTAGGAGTGTTTTCATGCATATTTGTGCGCGTAAGCTAGCGGCATTAGCATTAGCTAATATGCTAACACGTTTACGAGTGTTTGTGTTAGTATTATTAACTTACAACGGCATTATTTTTGTATTGTTTTAGTTATATAAATTCACCAAAACATCACGGTGGAGTTAGAGTCTGTTTAGATTGGAGAGCTAGCTTGCGCAGCTAGTGGGTCCATGACCATGACTTCTGTTTTGTCTGATCGGAAGTTTTACTGCCGCTTTCTAAATGAATATGCAAAAAATCTTTCTGTATAAATAACTCATTTCACACCGTATATACCGAGGATGTCGTTGTGGCTTGTACAGCCCTTTGAGACACTTGTGATTTAGGGCTATACAAATAAACATTGATTGATTGATTGATATATATCTGTGGCCAAGATATGGAAATAATTATTTTTCTTCTAAAATTTTGTGGGTGTGGCTCTGTTTAAAGCTCGGAAATGGAAGTGCCGTTCCCTCTTCTGGCCATCCATAGCGTTTCTGCTCGTATGGATTCTTCATTCATCCCTCCAAGCAACGTATGTAAGATTTACAACATAACTAAAACAATTCTTACTTACTAAACCGTCCCATGCGCGACGTCTGTAGGGATGTTTTCGTGCATATTTGTACGCGTACGAGCTACCGTCGGTAGCATGAGCTAATATGCTAACACGCTTGCAAGTGTTTGTGTTAGTACTAACTTACAACGTCATTATTTTTGTATTGTTTTAGGTACATAAATTCACCAAAACATCACGGTGGAGTTATTGAGTTTGTTTAGCTGATTGTAGACCTAGCTTGCTTGACTTCTGTTTTGTTCGATCAGCCGTTTTACTGCCGTGTTCTAAATGAACATTCACAAAAATGTATATGTGCGGCTAATATATGGAAAATATTGTTTTTCTTCTAAAATGTAGTGGGCGCTGCTTAAATACCGGTGCGCTCTATAGTCCGGAAAATATGCTAATAGTACTTCTTGGGTTCTCTTGGTCTACCAACCTGTAGACCATTTCGTTGGTGGAGTTCTCGTCGAAGGCGTAGTCGAAGCGGAACGTCTGGTTCTCCAGGTAGCGGGTCAGGTCCACCTTCTGCTTGGGCTCGTGGACCATCACCACGTCCTTGCTGGGAATGGTGATCACGTCCAAGTCCTTGACGGTCAACTCTGCAACGGGGAAGGACCTTCAAATCGTGGGATCGGCGTCCAAAACGGCGGGCGAGCGGGTCCACCACGTACCTTTTTTGTTGAGGGGCCGCGCGCGCACGCACACGCATATCCGATGTTCCTCGATCTGAAACAACCAAAACAAAATGACTTCGGAAAAAATCACATACGGGATATTTAGTCACTTATGATCTATTTCCTGTTCTATGGTTATCGTCACATTTTTCACTCTTGCCTTCACTGCTGCTCTAAATAAATATAAATACATATATATAAATGAATATAAGATAAAACACAGGATTTCCTAAAAATCTCACTAGACCCCAAAGACATTTGAGGCATATTTTGACCCACTTTTGGGTTATTTTTATGTTATTAACGTTTTATGTTAACTTTGTTATTCATAACTAGTCACGATCTCCCCAAATGTGGAAAAGTCGTTTGTGCTGCAACATTTAATTTTGTCAAGCTGTTTTTCTGTTCATAACAACACTTTAACAAAACAACTATGAATGTTAATAAGATGAAGGAGTGATTAGGGAGGCCAACGTCACGCAGGTTGTTTACTTTTCTTAAGCATTACTGACATCTAGTGGCCAAAGAAGACATTACACGTCCTCCAAACATGACACGTGGCTGGGGTTCCACATGGGGGAAAATAAGAATCTTTCCCAGTTTTCCACAGGCATTGGTGGTTCAGTGGTAGAATTCTCGCCTGCCACGCGGGAGGCCCGGGTTCGATTCCCGGCCAATGCAACAGATGTTTTTTCTTCACTCACAAAACTCTTAAAGTTAGCTTATTTGATGTGTTTGTTTATAATGAAATATCATGTTTGGAGTTACCATCGTACCAGGTCAAAGGTCGGTAGTCCAGACTGGCCCGGAAATGCAAAAACACTAGTCAAAGATCCTCTATCAGTTATGAACACTGCTGTTTTTAAAGCATTTCACGCAAAAACACTAGTCAAAGATCTTCTATTAGACAGGAACACTGCTTTTTTAAAGCACCTACTGCAAAAACACTAGTCAAAGATCCTCTATTAGACAAGAACACTGCTGTTTTAAGCACGTAACGCAAAAACACTAGTCAAAGATCCTCTATTGGACAGGAACACTGCTGTTTTTAAGCACTTAATGCAAACACACTAGTCAAAGATCCTCTATTACATTGGAACACTACTCTTTTTAAGCACCTACTTTAAAAACAATAGTCAAAGATCCTCTATTATATATGAACACTGCTGTTTTTAAGCACATAATGCAAAAACACTAGTCAAAGATCCTCTATCAGATATGAACACTGCTGTTTTTAAGCACTTAACGCAAAAACACTAGTCAAAGATCTTCTATTAGACAGGAACACGGCTGTTTTAAAGCACTTCACGCAAAAACACTAGTCAAAGATCCTCTGTTAGACAAGAACACTGCTGTTTTAAGCACGTAACACAAAAACACTAGTCAAAGATCCTCTATTGGACAGGAACACTGCTGTTTTTAAGCAATTAATGCAAAAACACTAGTCAAAGATCCTCTATTACATTGGAACACTACTCTTTTTAAGCACCTACTTAAAAAACAATAGTCAAAGATCCTCTATTAGACAGGAACACTGCTGTTTTTAAGCAATTTATGCAAAAACACTAGTCAAAGATCCTCTATTACATTGGAACACTACTCTTTTTAAGCACCTACTTAAAAAAACTATAGTCAAAGATCCTCTATTATATATGAACACTGCTGTTTTTAAGCACGTAATGCAAAAACACTAGTCAAAGATCCTCTATCAGATATGAACACTGCTGTTTTTAAGCACTTAACGCAAAAACACTAGTCAAAGATCTTCTATTAGACAGGAACACTGCTGTTTTAAAGCACTTCACGCAAAAACAGTAGTCAAAGATCCTCTATTAGACAAGAACACTGCTGTTTTAAGCACGTAACGCAAAAACACTAGTCAAAGATCCTCTATTGGACAGGAACACTGCTGTTTTTAAGCACTTAATGCAAAAACACTAGTCAAAGATCCTCTATTACATTGGAACACTACTCTTTTTAAGCACCTACCTTAAAAACAATAGTCAAAGATCCTCTATTATATATGAACACTGCTGTTTTTAAGCACATAATGCAAAAACACTAGTCAGAGATCCTCTATCAGATATGAACACTGCTGTTTTTAAGCACTTAACGCAAAAACACTAGTCAAAGATCTTCTATTAGACAGGAACACGGCTGTTTTAAAGCACTTCACGCAAAAACACTAGTCAAAGATCCTCTGTTAGACAAGAACACTGCTGTTTTAAGCACGTAACGCAAAAACACTAGTCAAAGATCCTCTATTGGACAGGAACACTGCTGTTTTTAAGCACTTAATGCAAAAACACTAGTCAAAGATCCTCTATTACATTGGAACACTACTCTTTTTAAGCACCTACTTTAAAAACAATAGTCAAAGATCCTCTATTATATATGAACACTGCTGTTTTTAAGCACATAATGCAAAAACACTAGTCAAAGATCCTCTATCAGATATGAACACTGCTGTTTTTAAGCACTTAACACAAAAACACTAGTCAAAGATCTTCTATTAGACAGGAACACGGCTGTTTTAAAGCACTTCACGCAAAAACACTAGTCAAAGATCCTCTGTTAGACAAGAACACTGCTGTTTTAAGCACGTAACGCAAAAACACTAGTCAAAGATCCTCTATTGGACAGGAACACTGCTGTTTTTAAGCAATTAATGCAAAAACACTAGTCAAAGATCCTCTATTACATTGGAACACTACTCTTTTTAAGCACCTACTTAAAAAACAATAGTCAAAGATCCTCTATTAGACAGGAACACTGCTGTTTTTAAGCAATTCATGCAAAAACACTAGTCAAAGATCCTCTATTACATTGGAACACTACTCTTTTTAAGCACCTACTTAAAAAAACAATAGTCAAAGATCCTCTATTATATATGAACACTGCTGTTTTTAAGCACTTAATGCAAAAACACTAGTCAAAGATCCTCTATTACATTGGAACACTACTCTTTTTAAGCACCTACTTAAAAAACAATAGTCAAAGATCCTCTATTAGACAGGAACACTGCTGTTTTTAAGCAATTCATGCAAAAACACTAGTCAAAGATCCTCTATTACATTGGAACACTACTCTTTTTAAGCACCTACTTAAAAAAACAATAGTCAAAGATCCTCTATTATATATGAACACTGCTGTTTTTAAGCACGTAATGCAAAAACACTAGTCAAAGATCCTCTATCAGATATGAACACTGCTGTTTTTAAGCACTTAACGCAAAAACACTAGTCAAAGATCTTCTATTAGACAGGAACACGGCTGTTTTAAAGCACGTAACGCAAAAACACTAGTCAAAGATCCTCTATTAGACAAGAACACTGCTGTTTTAAGCACGTAATGCAAAAACACTAGTCAAAGATCCTCTATTGGACAGGAACACTGCTGTTTTTAAGCACTTAATGCAAAAACACTAGTCAAAGATCCTCTATTACATTGGAACACTGCTCTTTTTAAGCACTTACTGTAAAAACAGTAGTCAAAGATCCTCTATTAGACCGAAAAACTGCAGTTTTTTAGTATCTACTGCAAAAACACTAGTCAAAGATCCTCTATTAGATATGAACACTGCTGTTTTTAAGCACTTCACACAAAAACATTAGTCAAATATCTTCTATTAGACAGGAACACTGCTGTTTTTAAGCACTTAATGCAAAAACACGAGTCAAAGATCCCATCAGATATAAACACTGCTGTTTTTAAGCACGTAACGGACAAACACTAGTCAAAGATCCTCTATTAATCAATCAATCAGACAGTGACACTGCTGTTTCAAAGCACCTACTGCAAAACACTAGTCAAAGATCCTCTATTAGACAGGAACACTGCTGTTTTTAAGCACTTAATGCAAAAACACTAGTCAAAGATCCTCTATTACATAGGAACATTACTATTTTTAAGCACCTACTGCAAAAACACAAGTCAAAGATCCTCTATTAGACAGGAACACTGCTGTTTCAAAGCACCTACTGCAAAACACTAGTCAAAGATCCTCTATTAGACCGAAAAACTGCTGTTTTTTAGTACCTACTGCAAAAACACTAGTCAAAGATCCTCTATTAGACAGGAACACTGCTGTTTTTGTGAACATACAGCAGAAACACTAGTCAAAGCTCCTCTATTAAAAAGGAACAAGCATCTACTGTAAATAACACAAGTCAAAGATTCTCTATTGGATCTGAACACTGCTGTTTTTTTGCGCACCGAGTGCAAAAACACCCGTCAAAGATCCTCTATTGTTAGCTGATTTAATGTGTTTGTTCATAATGAAATATCATATTTGGAGTTACCATCGTACCAGGTCATTGGAGGTCAAAGGTCGGTAGTCCAGACTGGCCCGGAAGTCTCGGATCATGCACATGATCTCGTAGTTTGGCAAGTTGACGTCCACTTCCTGAAAACAAGAAAGACTTCCTGTGTGCGTTCTTGTATTTCTAGGACATAAATCATGCTCCCAATAGCATTGCATCATACAGAGCACAGCTGTCATTTTATTAAGATTAAAGTACCAATGATTGTCACACACACACTTAGATGTGGTGAAATTTGTCCTCTGCATTTGTCCCATCCCCTTGGGGAGCAGTGGGCAGCAGCGGCGCCGCGCCCGGGAATCATTTTGGTGATGTATGTTCCTTTGTTGCTGAGTGACAAGCAGGGAGGTTATGGGTCCCATTTTTATAGTCTTTGGTATGACTCGGCTGGGATTTGAACTCCAACCTACCGATCTCAGGGCGGACACTCTAACCCAGGGGTCGGCAACCCAAAATGTTGAAAGAGCCATATTGGACCAAAAAAAAAAAAAAAAAATCTGTCTGGAGCCGCAAAAAATTAAAAGCCATATTACATACAGATAGTGTGTCATGAGATATAAATTGAATTAAGATGACTTAAAGGAAACTAAATGACCTCAAATATAGCTACAAATGAGGCATAATGCTGCAATATGTACATATAGCTAGCCTAAATAGCATGTTAGCATCGATTAGCTTGCAGTCACGCAGTGACCAAATATGTCTGATTAGCACTCCACACAAGTCAATAACATCAACAAAACTCACCTCTGTGCATTCATGCCCAACGTTAAAAGTTTGGTGGACAAAATGAGACAGAAAAATAGTGGCATAAAACACGTCCTAGAAAGTCGGAGAAAGTTATACTTGTAAACAAACTACGGTGAGTTCAAGGACCGCCAAAATTAGTAGGACAAAACTGCGCTCGCCAAATACTCAAATCAGTGAAGCTGAAGCATGTTTAATATAAACAGTGTGCTTTATAACAATTAGGGAGGTTTGCGTCATGTTTGTCCTCCTACGGACACCATATTAAAACAAAAACGTTTTTTTTTCCCTCATCTTTTTCCATTTTTCATACATTTTTAAAAAAGCTCCAGAGAGCCACTAGGGCGGCGCTAAAGAGCCACATGCGGCTCTAGAGCCGCGGGTTGCCGACCCCTGCTCTAACCACTAGGCCACTGAGTAGGAGATTTTTTTAAACTAAAATGTATAAAAAATATGGTAAGTTGCAATAATTTCACCTCAAAATGTAGTGTATATTACTGTAAATACAGTGTATATTACTGTAAATGTAGTGTATGTTACTGTAAATGGAACAACAGTATTGCTGTTTTTATGGTAAAAAAAAGGCAGCTCTGTTGCCAGAATTTTACTGTAAAATTTACATTTGTTTTTTTAATGCAAATTAAAAAAAAGCAATTTTACAGTAACATTTTGGCAGTTTGTATATATATTTATATATATGTATATTTTTTTTTACCACAAATCAACAAGTGTAGATTTTTCAATGTATTACTGTACATTGAAAACGGCACCACAGTTTAATACAGTAAAAAAAAGAACTGTTTTTTTTTATTTAGAGAAAAATGTTGTAAAAACCAGAGTAAATTTCACAATTTGACCATGAAATCTATTGCTGCTTTTACATTGCACACTTTGATGGATAACTTGCTTTGAAATCATTATTATTAGTATGTATTTCTATTTAAAAAATGGTTTGATAATATATTTTTGCATAATTAGACAATATTTTTATTATTACATTTCTCCCTAAATAGAAAGAAAGAAAACGAGGGCCAAATAAAGTGAAGTGGCGGGCCACATCTGGCCCCCGGGCCTTCAGTTTGACACCCGTGTAATAGAAAATGTCTCATTTGCACCCCCTGGTGGTGAAATATATCAAAATGAGGGTGGTCCCAAAAAGGAGGGATTTTTCAAATTGACTGTCGCTTTTAAAAGTGCGCCCCCTCTGATCAACCTATGAAATAACAAATGTGTGCAAGACATGGAAATGCGCCCCCTCTGGCCAACATATGTAATAAGTGTGTGTAAGATATTGAAATGCGCCCCCTCTGGCCAACATATGAAATAACAAGTGTGTGTAAGAAATTGAAATGCGCCCCCTCTGGCCAACATATGAAATAACAAGTGTGTGTCCATCCATCCATTTTCTACCGCTTGTCCCTTTTGGGGTCGCGAGGGGTGCTGGAGCCTACCCCAGCTGCATTCGGGCGGAGGGCGGGGTACACCCTGGACAAGTCACCACCTCATCGCAGGGCCAACACATTGAAATGCGCCCCCTTTGGCCAACATATGAAATAACAAGTGTGTGTGAGAAATTGAATAGCACCCCTCTGGTCAACATATGAAATAACAAGTGTGTGTAAGACATTGAAATGCGCCCCCTTTGGCCAACATATGAAATAACAAGTGTGTGTCCATACATCCATTTTCTACCGCTTGTCCCTTTTGGGGTTGCGGGGGGTGCTGTAGCCTATCCCAGCTGCATTCGGGCGGAAGGCGGGGTACACCCTGGACAAGTCGCCACCTCATCGCAGGGCCTACACATTGAAATGCGCCCCCTTTGGCCAACATATGAAATAACAAGTGTGTGTGAGAAATTGAATAGCACCCCTCTGGTCAACATATGAAATAACAAGTGTGTGTAAGACATTGAAATGCGCCCCCTTTGGCCAACATATGAAATAACAAGTGTGTGTCCATACATCCATTTTCTACCGCTTGTCCCTTTTGGGGTTGCGGGGGTTGCTGTAGCCTATCCCAGCTGCATTCGGGCGGAAGGCGGGGTACACCCTGGACAAGTCGCCACCTCATCGCAGGGCCAATACATTGAAATGCGCCCCCTTTGGCCAACATATGAAATAACAAGTGTGTGTGAGAAATTGAATAGCACCCCTCTGGTCAACATATGAAATAACAAGTGTGTGTAAGACATTGAAATGCGCCCCCTTTGGCCAACATATGAAATAACAAGTGTGTGTCCATACATCCATTTTCTACCGCTTGTCCCTTTTGGGTTTGCGGGGGGTGCTGTAGCCTATCCCAGCTGCATTCGGGCGGAAGGCGGGGTACACCCTGGACAAGTCGCCACCTCATCGCAGGGCCAACACATTGAAATGCGCCCCCTTTGGCCAACATATGAAATAACAAGTGTGTGTGAGAAATTGAATAGCACCCCTCTGGTCAACATATGAAATAACAAGTGTGTGTAAGACATTGAAATGCGCCCCCTTTGGCCAACATATGAAATAACAAGTGTGTGTCCATACATCCATTTTCTACCGCTTGTCCCTTTTGGGGGGGCGCTGTAGCCTATCCC
This sequence comes from Entelurus aequoreus, assembly GCF_033978785.1. Classification (NCBI taxonomy): domain Eukaryota; kingdom Metazoa; phylum Chordata; class Actinopteri; order Syngnathiformes; family Syngnathidae; genus Entelurus; species Entelurus aequoreus. Next base: position 80,579,584 of record NC_084738.1, on the reverse strand, counting down.
AGCTGCATTCGGGCGGAAGGCGGGGTACACCCTGGACAAGTCGCCACCTCATCGCAGGGCCAATACATTGAAATGCGCCCCCTTTGGCCAACATATGAAATAACAAGTGTGTGTAAGACATTGAAATGCGCCCTCTTTGGCCAACATATGAAATAACAAGTGTGTGTAAGAACTTGAAATGCGCCCCCTTTGGCCAACATATGAAATAACAAGTGTGTATAAGACATTGAAATGCGCCCCCTTTGGCCAACATATGAAATAACAAGTGTGTGTAAGACATTGAAATGCGCCCTCTTTGGCCAACATATGAAATAACAAGTGTGTGTAAGAAATTGAAATGCGCCCCCTTTGGCCAACATATCAAATAACAAGTGTGTGTAAGACATTGAAATGCGCCCTCTTTGGCCAACATATGAAATAACAAGTGTGTGTAAGACATTGAAATGCGCCCCCTTTGGCCAACATATGAAATAACAAGTGTGTGTAAGACATTGAAATGCGCCCTCTTTGGCCAACATATGAAATAACAAGTGTGTGTAAGAAATTGAAATGCGCCCCCTTTGGCCAACATATGAAATAACAAGTGTGTGTAAAAAATTGAAATGCGCCCCCTTTGGCCAAAATTAATAAAAATAAAATAAATATGTATATAGAGACATACTGTAATAACTTGAAGTAAATAATGAAGATTAAAAACCAATTACAAACAAAAAATGTCCCCCCCTTTTTCTATATTTGCATAGTATGTATATATTATTAACGTTGTAAATACTAATCTTTATATATCTAGAAAGGCTGGTCCTAAAGAGGGAGGCATTTTTCTCAGGTCTCAAGAAGGTAAGAAGTACAAGAATGTGTGTGACCTGAGCTTTCTTCTCCCTCAGTTCCTGCTGCTGAAGTCGCCGCTTCTCTCGCTTCTCCTGCAGCTTCTCCACTTCCTTCACGCAGTTGGACTTCTTGCGTGCTGCACAAGCAAAAGCAGCATCATCCACAAAGTCGTCTCTCTATGATGGGACTGGGTGGCCTTTGTGTCCGCGGAGAGGCGGCGCCGTCCGGCTGTGGCCGTGACCTCACGAGTGTGTGCGTGTTTGTGTGTGGCTTACCGTTCTGCAGCTGGAGCAGCGATTGGGTGGCGGCGGGCTGGGCGGCGATGGACGGGGGAGGGGGCTCGGCGGCCTGGCTGTGCTGGCTCGGACGGGCCCGAGTGGTTCCCACCGCCGCGGCTGAAGGAGCACACGCAGGAATCAAAGTGACTTTTTATCCACAGTGGGACCTCCTCCGTCATGGACTAGACGTATACGCCCATCACTTCACACACAATGCCAGGCTTCACTACACATCTTCAAATATGTCCCTGCTAACTATCAGTTCGTCAGCTACAGACGTTTAATTATTTTGTTTTTATCGCCAAATATTCTAACCTAGCATGATGTTGCTGGATCCTCTATTAGACAAGAACACTGCTGTTTATAAGCACTTAACGCAAAAACACTAGTCAAAGATCCTCTATTAGACAAGAACACTGCTGTTTATAAGCACTTAACGCAAAAACACTAGTCAAAGATCCTCTATTAGACAAGAACACTGCTGTTTATAAGCACTTAACGCAAAAACACTAGTCAAAGATCCTCTATTAGACAGGAACACTGCTGTTTATAAGCACTTAACGCAAAAACACTAGTCAAAGATCCTCTATTAGACAGGAACACTGCTGTTTATAAGCACTTAACGCAAAAACACTAGTCAAAGATCCTCTATTAGACAAGAACACTGCTGTTTATAAGCATTTAACGCAAAAACACTAGTCAAAGATCCTCTATTAGACAAGAACACTGCTGTTTATAAGCACTTAACGCAAAAACACTAGTCAAAGATCCTCTATTAGACAGGAACACTGCTGCTTATAAGCACTTAACGCAAAAACACTAGTCAAAGATCCTCTATTAGACAAGAACACTGCTGTTTATAAGCACTTAATGCAAAAACACTAGTCAAAGATCCTCTATTAGACAAGAACACTGCTGTTTATAAGCACTTAACGCAAAAACACTAGTCAAAGATCCTCTATTAGACAAGAACACTGCTGTTTATAAGCACTTAACGCAAAAACACTAGTCAAAGATCCTCTATTAGACAAGAACACTGCTGTTTATAAGCACTTAACGCAAAAACACTAGTCAAAGATCCTCTATTAGACAGGAACACTGCTGCTTATAAGCACTTAACGCAAAAACACTAGTCAAAGATCCTCTATTAGACAAGAACACTGCTGTTTATAAGCACTTAATGCAAAAACACTAGTCAAAGATCCTCTATTAGACAAGAACACTGCTGTTTATAAGCACTTAACGCAAAAACACTAGTCAAAGATCCTCTATTAGACAAGAACACTGCTGTTTATAAGCACTTAACGCAAAAACACTAGTCAAAGATCCTCTATTAGACAAGAACACTGCTGTTTATAAGCACTTAACGCAAAAACACTAGTCAAAGATCCTCTATTAGACAGGAACACTGCTGTTTATAAGCACTTAACGCAAAAACACTAGTCAAAGATCCTCTATTAGACAGGAAGACTGCTGTTTATAAGCACTTAACGCAAAAACACTAGTCAAAGATCCTCTATTAGACAGGAACACTGCTGTTTATAAGCACTTAATGCAAAAACACTAGTCAAAGATCCTCTATTAGACAGGAACACTGCTGTTTATAAGCACTTAACGCAAAAACACTAGTCAAAGATCCTCTATTAGACAATACCATTGCTGTTTATAAGCACTTAACGCAAAAACACTAGTCAAAGATCCTCTATTAGACAGGAACCCTTCTATTTTTGAGCACTTAATGCAAAAACACTAGTCAAAGATCCTTTATTAGACAGGAACACTGCTGTTTTTAAGCACTTAATGCAAAAACACTAGTCAAAGATCCTCTATTAGACAGGAACACTGCTGTTTTAGAGCACTTAACGCAAAAACTAGTCAAAGATCCTCTATTATATAGGAACACTATTTTTAAGCACCTACTGCAAAAACACTAGTCAAAGATCCTCTATTAGACAGGAACACTGCTGTTTTTAAGCACTTAATGCAAAAACACTGGTCAAAGATCCTCTATTAGACAGGAAGACTGCTGTTTTTAAGCACTTAATGCAAAAACACTGGTCAAAGATCCTCTATTAGACAGGAAGACTGCTGTTTTAAAGCAGCTACTGCAAAAACACTAGTCAAAGATCCTCTATTAGACAGGAACACTGCTGTTTTTAAGCACTTAATGCAAAAACACTGGTCAAAGATCCTCTATTAGACAGGAAGACTGCTGTTTTAAAGCAGCTACTGCAAAAACACTAGTCAAAGATCCTCTATTAGACAATACCATTGCTGTTTATAAGCACTAAACGCAAAAACACTAGTCAAAGATCCTCTATTAGACAGGAACCCTTCTATTTTTGAGCACTTAATGCAAAAACACTAGTCAAAGATCCTTTATTAGACAGGAACACTGCTGTTTTTAAGCACTTAATGCAAAAACACTGGTCAAAGATCCTCTATTAGACAGGAAGACTGCTGTTTTAAAGCAGCTACTGCAAAAACACTAGTCAAAGATCCTCTATTAGACAGGAACACTGCTGTTTATAAGCACTTAACGCAAAAACACTAGTCAAAGATCCTCTATTAGACAATACCATTGCTGTTTATAAGCACTTAACGCAAAAACACTAGTCAAAGATCCTCTATTAGACAGGAACCCTTCTATTTTTGAGCACTTAATGCAAAAACACTAGTCAAAGATCCTTTATTAGACAGGAACACTGCTGTTTTTAAGCACTTAATGCAAAAACACTAGTCAAAGATCCTCTATTAGACAGGAACACTGCTGTTTTAGAGCACTTAACGCAAAAACTAGTCAAAGATCCTCTATTATATAGGAACACTATTTTTAAGCACCTACTGCAAAAACACTAGTCAAAGATCCTCTATTAGACAGGAACACTGCTGTTTTTAAGCACTTAATGCAAAAACACTGGTCAAAGATCCTCTATTAGACAGGAAGACTTCTGTTTTTAAGCACTTAATGCAAAAACACTGGTCAAAGATCCTCTATTAGACAGGAAGACTGCTGTTTTAAAGCAGCTACTGCAAAAACACTAGTCAAAGATCCTCTATTAGACAGGAACACTGCTGTTTTTAAGCACTTAATGCAAAAACACTGGTCAAAGATCCTCTATTAGACAGGAAGACTGCTGTTTTAAAGCAGCTACTGCAAAAACACTAGTCAAAGATCCTCTATTAGACAATACCATTGCTGTTTATAAGCACTAAACGCAAAAACACTAGTCAAAGATCCTCTATTAGACAGGAACCCTTCTATTTTTGAGCACTTAATGCAAAAACACTAGTCAAAGATCCTTTATTAGACAGGAACACTGCTGTTTTTAAGCACTTAATGCAAAAACACTAGTCAAAGATCCTCTTTTAGACAGGAACACATCTACTTTTGAGCACTTAAGGCAAAAACACCAGTCAAAGATCCTCTATTAGACAGGAACACTGCTGTTTTAGAGCACTTAACGCAAAAACTCTAGTCAAAGATCCTCTATTATATAGGAACACTATTTTTAAGCACCTACTGCAAAAACACTAGTCAAAGATCCTCTATTAGACAGGAACACTGCTGTTTTTAAGCACTTAATGCAAAAACACTGGTCAAAGATCCTCTATTAGACAGGAAGACTGCTGTTTTAAAGCAGCTACTGCAAAAACACTAGTCAAAGATCCTCTATTAGACAATACCATTGCTGTTTATAAGCACTTAACGCAAAAACACTAGTCAAAGATCCTCTATTAGACAGGAACCCTTCTATTTTTGAGCACTTAATGCAAAAACACTAGTCAAAGATCCTTTATTAGACAGGAACACTGCTGTTTTTAAGCACTTAATGCAAAAACACTAGTCAAAGATCCTCTATTAGACAGGAACACATCTATTTTTGAGCACTTAATGCAAAAACACCAGTCAAAGATCCTCCATTAGACAGGAACACTGCTGTTTTAGAGCACTTAACGCAAAAACTCTAGTCAAAGATCCTCTATTATATAGGAACACTATTTTTAAGCACCTACTGCAAAAACACTAGTCAAAGATCCTCTATTAGACAGGAACACTGCTGTTTTTAAGCACTTAATGCAAAAACACTGGTCAAAGATCCTCTATTAGACAGGAAGACTGCTGTTTTAAAGCAGCTACTGCAAAAACACTAGTCAAAGATCCTCTATTAGACAGGAACACTGCTGTTCTTAAGCACTTAATGCAAAAACACTGGTCAAAGATCCTCTATTAGACAGGAAGACTGCTGTTTTTAAGCACTTAATGCAAAAACACTGGTCAAAGATCCTCTATTAGACAGGAACACTGCTGTTTTTAAGCACTTAATGCAAAAACACTGGTCAAAGATCCTCTATTAGACAGGAAGACTGCTGTTTTAAAGCAGCTACTGCAAAAACACTAGTCAAAGATCCTCTATTAGACAGGAACACTGCTGTTCTTAAGCACTTAATGCAAAAACACTGGTCAAAGATCCTCTATTAGACAGGAAGACTGCTGTTTTAAAGCAGCTACTGCAAAAACACAAGTCAGAGATCCATTATTTGACAAAAAACTGCGTTTTTTAAGTACTTAATGCAAAAACACTAGTCAAAAATCCTCTATTAGACAGGAACACTACTGTTTTTAAGCACTTAATGCTAAAACACTAGTCAAAGATCCTCTATTAGACAGGAACACTGCTGTTTTTAAGCACTTAATGCAAAAACTCTAGTCAAAGATCCTATATTATATAGGAACACTATTTTTAAGCACTTAATGCAAAAACACTGGTCAAAGATCCTCTATTAGACAGGAAGACTGCTGTTTTAAAGCAGCTACTGCAAAAACACTAGTCAGAGATCCTTTATTTGACAAAAAACTGCTGTTTTTAAGTACTTAATGCAAAAACACTAGTCAAAGATCCTCTATTAGACAGGAACACTGCTGTTTTTAAGCACTTAATGCTAAAACACTAGTCAAAGATCCTCTATTAGACAGGAACACTGCTGTTTTTAAGCACTTAATGCAAAAACTCTAGTCAAAGATCCTCTATTATATAGGAACACTATTTTTAAGCACCTACTGCAAAAACACTAGTCAAAGATCCTCTATTAGACAGGAACACTGCTGTTTTTAAGCACTTAATGCAAAAACACTGGTCAAAGATCCTCTATTAGACAGGAAGACTGCTGTTTTAAAGCAGCTACTGCAAAAACACTAGTCAAAGATCCTCTATTAGACAGGAACACTGCTGTTCTTAAGCACTTAATGCAAAAACACTGGTCAAAGATCCTCTATTAGACAGGAAGACTGCTGTTTTAAAGCAGCTACTGCAAAAACACAAGTCAGAGATCCTTTATTTGACAAAAAAACTGCTGTTTTTAAGTACTTAATGCAAAAACACTAGTCAAAGATCCTCTATTAGACAGGAACACTGCTGTTTTTAAGCACTTAATGCAAAAACACTAGTCAAAGATCCTCTATTAAGTAGGAGCACTGCTGTTTTTAGCTAAGCTCCTCTTATTAGAGAGGAGCGCTCTGCTGTTTTTAGCACTTGTTGCAAAAACACTAGTCAAAGATCCTCTATTAGACAGGAACACATCTATTTTTGAGCACTTAATGCAAAAACACTAGTCAAAGATCCTCTATTATATAGGAACACTATTTTTAAGCACCTACTGCAAAAACACTAGTCAAAGATCCTCTATTAGACAGGAACACTGCTGTTCTTAAGCACTTAATGCAAAAACACTGGTCAAAGATCCTCTATTAGACAGGAAGACTGCTGTTTTAAAGCAGCTACTGCAAAAACACAAGTCAGAGATCCTTTATTTGACAAAAAACTGCTGTTTTTAAGTACTTAATGCAAAAACACTAGTCAAAGATCCTCTATTAGACAGGAACACTGCTGTTTTTAAGCACTTAATGCTAAAACACTAGTCAAAGATCCTCTATTAGACAGGAACACTGCTGTTTTTAAGCACTTAATGCAAAAACACTAGTCAAAGATCCTCTATTAAGTAGGAGCACTGCTGTTTTTAGCTAAGCTCCTCTTATTAGAGAGGAGCGCTCTGCTGTTTTTAGCACTTGTTGCAAAAACACTAGTCAAAGATCCTCTATTAGACAGGACAGTAAAATGTAACATTAGCACTGTAGCTAACACAGCTAATGCTAATGTTTGTGTCCTGCTGTCTGGAGTCTAACTCTGGTCTTGTGTGGATCTTTGTAGGAAGGAGAGGAGGGTTACCTCGGTTCTCCCGCTGGCTGTTGTCAGGTTTGGGAATGGCCGTGACTCGTCGGGTCTGAAAGAGGTTGATGGACACTTTAAAACCACTTCTTTTTTTTTTTTTAAAGGAAACAAAACAAAGATTGTTGAAAGAGAAGATGACAGAGGGCAGACTTTGGGGACTTTGCTGGTCTTGGCCCCACTGGAAGGAGGAGGAGGAGCCTCTGGACTGGCTGGCACCTCCTCCTCGGGGGCTAGGTCTGGGTTCAGGCCGAAGATGCTCTCCAAGTCCACCTGCGGGATGGAGGAAGTCATGAGCGGGCATCGTCATGGCAACGTCACCAACCTGAGGCACGTACTTCCTTCCCTTTGGTGTCGCCGTTCTCGATCCACTCCACCGTCACGCTGTCGTTGTCTTCGTGCAGCGAGGTGACCATCGCCTGATGGATGCGTCCTGTGGGAACACGTCAAAGATCCTCTATTCAATAGGAACACTGGTGTTTTAAAGCACCAACTGCAAATACACTAGTCAAAGATCCTCTATTAGACCAGAACACTGCTGTTTTTAAGCACTTAATGCAAAAACACTAGTCAAAGATCCTCTATTAGACAGGAAAACTACTGTTTTAAAGCACCTACTGCAAAACACTAGTCAAAGATTGTCTATTATTAGACAGGAACACTGCTGTTTTCAAGCACTTAATGCAAAAACACTAGTCAAAGATCCTACTATTTTTACGCACCTACTGCAAAAACACCAGTCAAAGATCCTCTATTAGACTGGAAAACTGCTGTTTTTTTTAGTACCTACTGCAAAAACACTAGTCAAAGATCCTCTATTAGACAAGAACACTGATGTTTTAAAGCACCTACTGCAAAAACACTAGTCAAAGATCCTCTACTACATTGGAACACTACTCTTTTTAAGCACCAACTGCAAAAACACTAGTCAAAGATCCTCTGTTGGATGAGAACGCGCACCTGTTTTTAAGCACCTACTGAAAAAAAATACCAATCAAAGATCCTCTATTGAAAATGACCTCTGCTGTTGTACCACCTACTGCAAAAACACTAGTCAAAGATCCTCTATTGGATGTGAACGTTCTGCTATTTTCAAGGACCTACTGAAAAAATACCAATCAAAGATCCTCTATTGAAAATGAACACTGCTGTTTTAGCACCTACTGCAAAAACACTAGTCAAAGATATTCTATTAGATGGGAATGCTCTATTGTTTTTAAGCATGTACGGAAAAAAAATACCAATCAAAGATCCTCTATTGAAAATGAACACTGCTGTTTTAGCACCTACTGCAAAAACACTAGTCAAAGATCCTCTATTGGATGAAAACACTACTGCTTTTAAGCACCTACTGAAAAAAATACCAATCAAAGATCCTCTATTGAAAATGAACACTGCTGTTTTACCACCTACTGCCAAAACACTAGTCAAAGATCTATTAGATGGGAACGCTCTGCTGTTTTTAAGCACCTACTGAAAAAATACCAATC
>NC_084738.1:80550761-80563261 GCF_033978785.1 Entelurus aequoreus | reverse complement strand
CCTGTCATATTGAGGATCTTTGATTAGATTTTTTTTTTTACAGTAAGTGCTTAAAAACAGCACAGCGCTCCTGTCATATTGAGAGGATCTTTGATTAGATTTTTTACAGTAGGTGCTTAAAAACAGCACAGCGCTCCTGTCATATTGAGAGGATCTTTGATTAGATTTTTTTACAGTAGGTGCTTAAAAACAGCACAGCGCTCCTGTCATATTGAGAGGATCTTTGATAATAAAAAAAATGTTTTTACAGTAGGTGCTTAAAAACAGCACAGCGCTCCTGTCATATTGAGAGGATCTTTGATTAGATTTTTTTACAGTAGGTGCTTAAAAACAGCACAGCGCTCCTGTCATATTGAGGATCTTTGATTAGATTTTTTTTTTACAGTAGGTGCTTAAAAACAGCACAGCGCTCCTGTCATATTGAGAGGATCTTTGATTAGATTTTTTTTTTACAGGTGCTTAAAAACAGCATAGCGCTCCTGTCATATTGAGAGGATCTTTGATTAGATTTTTTTTTACAGTAGGAGCTTAAAAACAGCACAGCGCTCCTGTCATATTTAGAGGATCTTTGATTAGATTTTTTTTTTACAGTAGGTGCTTAAAAACAGCACAGCGCTCCTGTCATATTGAGAGGATCTTTGGTTAGATTTTTTTTTTACAGTAGGTGCTTAAAAACAGCACAGCGCTCCTGTCATATTGAGAGGATCTTTGATTAGATTTTTTTTTTACAGGTGCTTAAAAACAGCACAGCGCTCCTGTCATATTGAGAGGATCTTTGATTAGATTTTTTTTTACAGTAGGAGCTTAAAAACAGCACAGCACTCCTGTCATATTGAGAGGATCTTTGATTAGATTTTTTACAGTAGGTGCTTAAAAACAGCACAGCGCTCCTGTCATATTGAGAGGATCTTTGATTAGATTTTTTTTTTTACAGTAGGTGCTTAAAAACCGCACAGCGCTCCTGTCATATTGAGAGGATCTTTGATTCGATTTTTTACAGTAGGTGCTTAAAAACAGCACAGCGCTCCTGTCATATTGAGAGGATCTTTGATTAGATTTTTTTTACAGTAGGTGCTTAAAAACAGCACAGCATTCATGTCATATTGAGAGGATCTTTGATTAGATTTTTTTTTACAGTAGGAGCTTAAAAACAGCACAGCGCTCCTGTCATATTTAGAGGATCTTTGATTAGATTTTTTTTTTTTACAGTAGGTGCTTAAAAACAGCACAGCGCTCCTGTCATATTGAGAGGATCTTTGATTAGATTTTTTTTACAGTAGGTGCTTAAAAACAGCACAGCGCTCCTGTCATATTGAGAGGATCTTTGATTAGATTTTTTTTACAGTAGGTGCTTAAAAACAGCACAGCATTCATGTCATATTGAGAGGATCTTTGATTAGATTTTTTTTACAGTAGGTGCTTAAAAACAGCGCAGTGCTCCTGTCATATTGAGAGGATCTTTGATAAAAACATTTTTTTTACAGTAGGTGCTTAAAAACAGCACAGCGCTCCTGTCATATTTAGAGGATCTTTGATTAGATTTTTTTTTTTTACAGTAGGTGCTTAAAAACAGCACAGCGCTCCTGTCATATTGAGAGGATCTTTGATTAGGTTTTTTTTTACAGTAGGTGCTTAAAAACAGCACAGCGCTCCTGTCATATTGAGAGGATCTTTGATTAGATTTTTTTACAGTAGGTGCTTAAAAACAGCGCAGTGCTCCTGTCATATTGAGAGGATCTTTGATAAAAACATTTTTTTTACAGTAGGTGCTTAAAAACAGCACAGCGCTCCTGTCATATTGAGAGGATCTTTGATTAGATTTCTTTTTACAGTAGGTGCTTAAAAACAGCACAGCGCTCCTGTCATATTTAGAGGATCTTTGATTAGATTTTTTTTTTTACAGTAGGTGCTTAAAAACAGCACAGCGCTCCTGTCATATTGAGAGGATCTTTGATTAGGTTTTTTTTACAGTAGGTGCTTAAAAACAGCACAGCGCTCCTGTCATATTGAGAGGATCTTTGATTAGGTTTTTTTTTACAGTAGGTGCTTAAAAACAGCACAGCGCTCCTGTCATATTGAGAGGATCTTTGATTAGATTTTTTTACAGTAGGTGCTTAAAAACAGCGCAGTGCTCCTGTCATATTGAGAGGATCTTTGATAAAAACATTTTTTTTACAGTAGGTGCTTAAAAACAGCACAGCGCTCCTGTCATATTGAGAGGATCTTTGATTAGATTTCTTTTTACAGTAGGTGCTTAAAAACAGCACAGCGCTCCTGTCATATTTAGAGGATCTTTGATTAGATTTTTTTTTTTACAGTAGGTGCTTAAAAACAGCACAGCGCTCCTGTCATATTGAGAGGATCTTTGATTAGGTTTTTTTTACAGTAGGTGCTTAAAAACAGCACAGCGCTCCTGTCATATTGAGAGGATCTTTGATTAGATTTTTTTTTACAGTAGGTGCTTAAAAACAGCACAGCATTCATGTCATATTGAGAGGATCTTTGATTAGATTTTTTTTACAGTAGGTGCTTAAAAACAGCACAGCGCTCCTGTCATATTGAGAGGATCTTTGATAAAAAAAAATTTTTTACAGTAGGTGCTTAAAAACAGCACAGCGCTCCTGTCATATTGAGAGGATCTTTGATTAGATTTTTTTTTACAGTAGGTGCTTAAAAACAGCACACCGCTCCTGTCATATTTAGAGGATCTTTGATTAGATTTTTTTTTTTTACAGTAGGTGCTTAAAAACAGCACAGCGCTCCTGTCATATTGAGAGGATCTTGGATTAGATTTTTTTTTACAGTAGGTGCTTAAAAACAGCACAGCGCTCCTGTCATATTGAGAGGATCTTTGATTAGATTTTTTTTTACAGTAGGTGCTTAAAAACAGCACAGCGCTCCTGTCATATTGAGAGGATCTTTGATTAGATTTTTTTTTACAGTAGGTGCTTAAAAACAGCACACCGCTCCTGTCATATTTAGAGGATCTTTGATTAGATTTTTTTTTTTTACAGTAGGTGCTTAAAAACAGCACAGCGCTCCTGTCATATTGAGAGGATCTTTGATTGGAGTTTTTGCAGTAGGTGCTTAAAAACAGCTGCACACTCATGTCGAATAGAGGATCTTTGACTAAAATGTTTGCCGCAGATTCCTAAGAACGGCAGAGCGCTCCTGTCATATAGAGGATCTTTGACTAGAATTTTTGCAGGAGCTCCTTAAACAGCAGAGCGCTCCTGTAAAGGATCTTTGATTAGATTTTTTTTTACAGTAGGTCCTTAAACAGCAGTTTGCCTATGTTGTATAAAGGATCTTTGACTAGAATGTTTTGCCACAGATCCCTAAGTATGGCAGAGCGCTCTTGTCATATAGAATTGTTGCAGTTGCTCCCTAACCAAGCACTGCGCTCCTGTTTATATAAAGGATCTTTGATTTGAATTTTTTACAGTAGGTGCTTAAAAACAGCACAGCACTCCTGTCATATTGAGAGGATCTATGATTAGATTTTTTTTACAGTAGGTCCTTACAGAGAGCACAGTGCTCCTGTCATTTGGAGGATCTTTGATTAGAATGTTTACTGTAGGTGCTTAAAAACAGCAGAACTCTTCTTTTTTGCAGCAATGTACTCATGTTATATAAAGGATCTTTGATTTGAATTTTTTGTAGTAGGTGCTAAAAAAAAAACAGCAGACCATTCCTGTCGTTTAAAGGATCTTTGCTCTTTTTAAGGACATTCGGCAAACTTTCTAATCAAAGACCCTTTAAACGACAAGACTGCTGTTTTTTTTTTTTTTTTAGCACTTACTGCAAAATTTAAAATCAAAGATCCTTTATAAAAAGAGCGCTCTGCCCTTTTTTAAGGACATCCGGCAAATTTTCTAATCAGAGCGCTCCTGTCGGAGGATCTTTGACTATAATTTTTGCCGTAAAGCCTTAAGAACAGCAGAGCGCTCCTTTTTATAAAGGATCTTTGATTAGATTTTTTTTACAGTACATTCTTAAAAACAGCACAGTGCTCCTGTCGTAAAGATGATCTTTGAATTGTTTCTGCAGTGGGTTCTTAACATCAGAGCGCTCCTGTCATGTAGAGGATCTTTGATTATAATTGTTTTTCTTTCTACAGGTCTTTAAAAAAAGCAGCATGGTCATGTCGTACAAAGGATCTTTGACTAAATTATTTTCCGTAGGTCCTTTAGAACAGCATAGTGCTTCTGTCATATAGAGGTTCTGTCATATAGAGGACCTTTGACTAGCATTTTGGGCGTATATCCTTAAGAACAGCAGAGCACTCCTTTTATAAAAGATCTTTGATTGGAATTTTTGCAGTAATAGCTATAAAAAAAAAACACAGCAGACCACTCCTGTCGTTTAAAGGATCTTTGACTAGAAAATATGCCAGATGTCCTTAAAAAGAGCAAAGATACTTTAAACGACAGGAGTGGTGTGCTGTTTTTTTGGGTTTTTTTTAGCACTTACTGCAAAAATTTCAATCAAAGATCCTTTATAAAAGGAGCGCTCTGCTGTTCTTAAGGATCTACGGCCAAAATTCTACTGCTGTTTTAAAGGACCTACGGAAAAAATGTAGCCAAAGATCCTTTGTACGACATGAGCACGCTGCTTTTTTTTTTTTAAAGACCTACTGTAAAAAAAAAAAATCCAATCAAAGATCCTTTATATGCCATGAGCACGCTGCTTTTTGTTTTAAAGACCTACTGTAAAAAAAATTAAAAAAAATCCAATCAAAGATCCTTTATATGCCATGAGCACGCTGCTTTTTGTTTTAAAGACCTACTGTAAAAAAAAAAAAAATCCAATCAAAGATCCTTTATATGATATGAGCATGCTGCTTTTTGTTTTAAAGACCTACTGTAAAAAAAAAAAAAAAAATTCCAATCAAAGATCCTTTATAACATGAGCATGGGCATGCTGGTTTTGTTTTAAAGACCTCCTGTAAAAAAAAAAAAATCCAATCAAAGATCCTTTATAAAATGAGCACGCTGTTTTTGTTTTAAAGACCTCCTGTAAAAATAAAAAATAAATTCCAATCAAAGATCCTTTATATGATATGAGCACGCTGCTTTTTGTTTTAAAGACCTACTGTAAAAAAAAAAAAAAAAAAATTCCAATCAAAGATCCTTTATATGATATGAGCACATTGCTGGAAAAAAAGAGAGGAGTCCTGCTTTTTTTAATGCAAGGATCTTTCAAGTATTCACAGTAATTGCTTGGCAAGCAGTGTGCTCCTGTTGCAAAAAGGATCTTTGGTAGGTCCTTTAAAAATCAGCAGACTGGTCCTTTCATATAGAGGATCTTTGATTCAAATTATTGCAGGGGCTCCTTTTTTATTAGCGATTTTGAATTAAGATTTTTTTTTTTTTTAAAGACACTAATTTGTGTGTATTGCTAAAAGAGTTTGACTTTGCTAACAACAGAATAGACAAAGAAGGAGTGGATTGTTGAAGAAGTTTATATAAAGGAGTGATTTAGTTCCATAAATAAAGCGAGCAGTGTATCAAACTTCATGTCGTACAATCATCTCTTCAATAAATAACAGCTGCTAAAAAATACAAAAAAAGGCGCTAGCGACGACACAAAAACTGCTGACGTGAGCTTTTCAAGCACGAGAAGTCAAATAAAAAAAAAAAGTAAACGTTTGGTTGTTTTAAAGCGTAAGAAGAAGACGAGAAGGCAAGAAAGAAGAAGGCCAGGAAACAAGATGGAGGTGAAAGTCAAGCAAAGTCCTTCTGATATGTTTTTTCTTCAAGTATAGACTCTTCTGTCATAAATTAGTCAACATACATTTCTATTCACACGTTCATATTTCTATTCACACGTTCATATTTACACTGAAATGCATCTTTCATGTCCCAAAGAGAGAGAGAGAGGATCCCTGAGAAGAAGAAGAAGAAGAAGAGGTACTGGTCGCTCCGTTTGGTTGACAGTGTATGAACTCCTTCCTGCAGGACACAAAATGGCTGCCGCTTGCACAGTAGAAGGGGTGTCCTAACTTTTTCTTAGGGGGGTCGCAAAGAGAAATGCAAGAGATGGCCGTCAATCATTTAAATGTACATTTATATTATTATTCTGCTTTATTTACATTTACATTATTATTGTGTTGGACTGGATCAGGAATGCTTTCTGAGTTGAATCATGTGTGATGTGTTGAGGCGTGATGTTGATGGAATGTTTGCGGAACATTTAGCGCAAATGAAGACGCCATTTTTGTTTTTGTTGAGGATGAGTGAGGGGAAGATTTAGTCTAGAAGTGTTCAACCTGACTAATGTTGTTAGTGACATCACTCACTTACTTTTCAGGACAATTATTGTGTGTGTGTGTGTGTGTGTGTGTGTGTGTGTGTGTGTGTGTGTGTGTGTGTGTGTGTGTGTGTGTGTGTGTGTGTGTGTGTGTGTGTGTGTGACACTTTGATAGTAGACAGGTGAAAAAGGTGTTTAGTGGCAAAACTCTTTTTGGTCCTCCATCTTGTCTGAGCGCGCTCAGTCCGACTGACACTTGGTCATGTGACCAAAGAGCAGGTGACTTGGTCATGTGACCAAAGAGCAGGTGACTTGGTCATGTGACTCCAATATTCTCTTTGCTGCAGAAATACTTTTACTTTCATTTCCTCAACTTTTTTTTAATCCAGCAAAAAGCTAAATTATTCTCACTCACTTTTCTTACTCAATCTTTCACTTATCACTCCTCAACTCACTCTTTTTACTCACTCTTACTCAATCTTTCACTCCTCAACTCACTCTTCACTCACTCACTCCTCAACTCATTCACACTCACTCTTCTTACTCAATCTTTCCCTCACTCACTCAATCTTCTTCCTCAATCTTTCACTTATCACTCTTCACTCACTCCTCCACTCACTCTTTTTACTCACTCACTCACTCACTCTTCTTAATCTTTCACTCACTGACTCTTTTCACTCACTCAACGCACTTTTGACTCAGTCACTCTTTTCACTCTTCTTACTCAATCTTTCACTCATCACTCCTCAACTCACTCTTCACTCACTCTTCACTCACTCTTCACTCACTCACTCTTCTTACTCACTCCTCAACTCATTCACTCACTCTTCTTACTCACTCCTCAACTCATTCACTCACTCTTCTTACTCAATCTTTCACTCATCACTCCTCAACTCACTCTTCACTCACTCTTTTTACTCACTCACTCTTCTTAATCTTTCACTCACTCGACTCACTTTTGACTCCCTCTTTTCACTCTTCTTACGCAATCTTTCATTTGCTCATTCACTCAGCCGCTTTTCTTACTCTTCTTAATCGTTCACTCTCACTCACTCACTCTTCTTACTCACTCCTCAACTCATTCACACTCAGTCTTCTTACTCAATCTTTCACTCACTCTTCTTACTCACTCACTCACTCACTCCTCCACTCACTCTTTTTACCCATTCACTCTTCTTAATCTTTCACTCACTCACTCAACACACTTTAGACTCAGTCACTCTTTTCACTCTTCTTACGCAATCTGTCATTTGCTCATTCACTCAGCCACTTTTCTTACTCATTCACACTCTTCTTCATCTTTCACTCACTCAATCCTTCATTTGCTCATTCTTTCATTCACTCACCTGCTTTTCTTACTCACTCACTCACTCACTCACTCTTTCAATCTCACTCACTCTTCTCGCTCCGTCCTTCATTCACTCATCTCCCTCACCCTTCTTAGTTGCTCTCACTCAATCACTCTCACTCTTTTCACACAATCTTTCACTCACTCACCTCACTCGCTCTTCTGACCCAGTCACTCTTTGCGCTCGCTGACTAACTCACTCTTTCACTCACCTCAGTAATTTCACTCACTCTTTCAATCCCGCTCAACCCTTCATTCACTCATCCCACTCGCTCTTCTCAGTTGCTCTCACTCAATCACTCACTTCTCGTCTCACTCTTTTTACACAATCTTTCACTCACTCACTCTTCTGACTCAGTCACTCTTTCTTTCACTCACTCATCTCCCTCACTCTTCTTAGTTGCTCTCACTCAATCACTCACTTCTCGTCTCACTCTTTATACACAATCTTTCACTCACTCACTCTTCTGACTCAGTCACTCTTTTCACTCGCTCACTCTTTCTTTCACCCACTCTTCTTGCTCAGTCCTTCGTTCACTCATCTCCCTCACTCTTCTTAGTTGCTCTCACTCAATCACTCACTTCTCGTCTCACTCTTTTTACACAATCTTTCACTCACTCACTCTTCTGACTCAGTCACTCTTTTCACTCGCTCACTCTTTCTTTCACTCACTCATCTCCCTCACTCTTCTCAGTTGCTCTCACTCAATCACTCACTTCTCGTCTCACTCTTTTTACACAATCTTTCACTCACTCACTCTTCTGACTCAGTCACTCTTTTCACCCGCTCACTCTTTCTTTCACTCACTCTTCTTGCCCAGTCCTTCGTTCACTCATCTCCCTCACTCTTCTCAGTTGCTCTCACTCAATCACTCACTTCTCGTCTCACTCTTTATACACAATCTTTCACTCACTCACTCTTCTGACTCAGTCACTCGTTTCACTTGCTCACTCTTTCTTTCACTCACTCTTCTTGCTCAGTCCTTCATTCACTCATCTCCCTCACTCTTCTTAGTTGCTCTCACTCAATCACTCACTTCTCGTCTCACTCTTTTTACACAATCTTTCACTCACTCACTCTTTTCACTCGCTCACTCTTTCTTTCACTCACTCATCTCCCTCACTCTTCTCAGTTGCTCTCAAACAATCACTCACTTCTCGTCTCACTCTTTATACACAATCTTTCACTCACTCACTCTTCTGACTCAGTCACTCTTTTCACTCGCTCACTCTTTCTTTCACTCACTCATCTCCCTCACTCTTCTTAGTTGCTCTCACTCAATCACTCACTTCTCATCTCACTCTTTTTACACAATCTTTCACTCACTCACTCTTCTGACTCAGTCACTCTTTTCACTCGCTCACTCACTCTTCTTGCTCAGTCCTTCATTCACTCATCTCCCTCACTCTTCTTAGTTGCTCTCACTCAATCACTCACTTCTCGTCTCACTCTTTTTACACAATCTTTCACTCACTCACTCTTCTGACTCAGTCACTCTTTCTTTCACTCACTCATCTCCCTCACTCTTCTCAGTTGCTCTCACTCAATCACTCACTTCTCGTCTCACTCTTTTTACACAATCTTTCACTCACTCACTCTTCTGACTCAGTCACTCTTTTCACTCGCTCACTCTTCCTTTCACTCACTCTTCTTGCCCAGTCCTTCGTTCACTCATCTCCCTCACTCTTCTTAGTTGCTCTCACTCAATCACTCACTTCTCATCTCACTCTTTTTACACAATCTTTCACTCACTCACTCTTCTGACTCAGTCACTCTTTTCACTCGCTCACTCACTCTTCTTGCTCAGTCCTTCATTCACTCATCTCCCTCACTCTTCTTAGTTGCTCTCACTCAATCACTCACTTCTCGTCTCACTCTTTTTACACAATCTTTCACTCACTCACTCTTCTGACTCAGTCACTCTTTCTTTCACTCACTCATCTCCCTCACTCTTCTCAGTTGCTCTCACTCAATCACTCACTTCTCGTCTCACTCTTTTTACACAATCTTTCACTCACTCACTCTTCTGACTCAGTCACTCTTTTCACTCGCTCACTCTTCCTTTCACTCACTCTTCTTGCCCAGTCCTTCGTTCACTCATCTCCCTCACTCTTCTCAGTTGCTCTCACTCAATCACTCACTTCTCGTCTCACTCCTTTCACTCTTTTTACACAATCTTTCACTCACTCATCTCACCTCACTCTTCTGACTCAGTCACTCTTTTCACTCTTTCACTCACTCACTCACTCACTCACAGCGGTCTCCATCTTTGGTGTGTGCAGTGTGGACGTACCAGAGAAGGCCAAGGAGCGCGGAGGCGGGGCTAGGAGTAAGGAAGGAGGCGGGGCTAGGAGTTAGGAGGCGGGGCCAGGCCAGGACTAAGACTTGAGGTGTGTGTTGAAGTAAAAGTCATCCAAAGCGTTCTCTGACGAGCATCATGAGTTTCTTCTTGCCCTTGTAGATCTGCTTGAGGTTGTCGATGAACTGCGAGAACTGCACGTGTCCGTCGGGCGCCATCAGGAAAGTCTCTCGCGCCTTGCTGAGGAACTCGATGAACTCGCCGTAGTGGCGCGGGCTGATGTGCGTGAGGCGCGAGTGCGTGGTGTTGATGTAGGCGCCCACGGTGGCGTCCAGCAGCTGCCGCAGCGGCGCCTTGTCCAGCGCCATCATCTTGTGGGCGGAGTTCCTGCGGCCGTGCGGCGCGGCCACGGCGCCGGGCGTGGTCAGCGTGCAGCGCCGCAAGATGTCGGACAGCACGGTGGCGCACTTGACGCTCTTCACCACCAGGGGGATGACGGCGGCCAGCTCGCTCTTGCCCAGCGAGTGGCTGAGGGCGCACGCCCACAGCACGTCGTTGATGGCGGGGTGCGTGTCCTGGTTGTAGCTGAGGTTGAGGTGCGCCATGGCGGAGGTGGCCAGCTTGTACGCGCGCACCGGGTAGCCGCGGTGCTCCATGTAGCGAGCGATGGTGAACAGCTGCGTGTAGTTCATGCCCGTGGCGGCGGCGGCGGCGTCCAGCACGATCTGGTAGGCCGTCTCGAAGGCCACGTGGTCTTTCTCGCACAGCGTGAGCGCCGACAGGGCGCAGTTCTGCGGGTCCTTCATGGCGCACTGCAGCGCCAGCGTGCGAGCGGAGTTGGCCAACTTGTCCTGCTGGTGAGAGTCCAGGTGCAGCCGCAGCACCGTGGCGTTGGACATCACGCTGCTCGCCACCACGCTGGTCGCCTCCGTCGGCGTGAACAGGGCGAACCAGCTCTGCATGATGCTGTCCAGCGCAAACACGCCTGCAACACACACACACACACACACACACACACACACACACACACACACACACACACACACACACACACACACACACACACACACACACACACACACACACACACACACAAAATGTTACTTTCCCACACTTGGAGCCCTGCGGCCAATAAAAACGTGCCTTTTTTCCTTCCCCATCATGACAAGAAAAACAATAAAAAGACTGACAAGGTGTTTGTGTTCAACAACTTGGTCATGTGACTCACTTTCACTTTCATTTTCTAATACTTTTTAATTAGCAAAAAGCTTCTAGATTATACTCACTCACTTTTTTCACTCTTTCACTTTCTTCACTTCACTCCCTTTTCTCACTCGCTTACTCTTTCACTCGCTTTTCTCACTCACATTTTTCACTCTTTCACTTTCTTCCATTCACTCACTTTTCTCACTTACTTTCACTCACTTTTCTCACTCTTTGACTTACTTCCATTTACTCACTTTTCCCACTCACACTCACTCTTTCACTCCCTCATTCACTTTTTTCACTCTTTAACTATATTCCACTCATTCACTCTTTCACTTTCTTCCATTCACTCACTTTTCTCACTCACTCTTTCGCTTTCTTCCATTCACTCACTTTTCTCACTCTTTCACTCAGTTTTTTCATTATTTCACTTTCTTCCATTCACTCACTTTTCTCACTCGCTCACTCACTCTTTCACTTTCTTCCATTCACTCACTTTTCTCACTCTTTTACTCACTCACTTACTCTTTCACTCACTTTTTTCATTCTTTCACTTTCTTACATTCACTCACTTTTCTCACTCTTTGACTTTCTTCCATTTACTCACTTTTCACATTCACTCTTTCACTTTCTTCCATTCACTCACTTTCACTCACTTTTCTCACTCTTTGACTTACTTCCATTTACTCACTTTTCTCACTCACACTCACTCTTTCACTCCCTCATTCACTTTTGTCACTCTTTAACTATATTCCACTCATTCACTCTTTCACTTTCTTCCATTCACTCACTTTTCTCACTCACTCTTTCACTTTCTTCCATTCACTCACTTTTGTCACTCTTTCACTCAGTTTTTTCATTATTTCACTTTCTTCCATTCACTCACTTTTCTCACTCGCTCACTCACTCTTTCACTTTCTTCCATTCACTCACTTTTCTCACTCTTTTACTCACTCACTTACTCTTTCACTCACTTTTTTCATTCTTTCACTTTCTTACATTCACTCACTTTTCTCACTCTTTGACTTTCTTCCATTTACTCACTTTTCACACTCACTCTTTAACTCCCTCATTCACTTTTTTCCACTCTATAACTGTATTCCATTCATTCACTCTTTCACTGTCTTCCATTCACTCACTTTTCTCACCGTCTCATGTATAATATCTGTAGGAGTGTTTTCATGCATATTTGTACGTGCTATCGTCATGTAATCAAGCTAGCGTGGTTAGCATGAGCTAATATGCTAACATGTTTTCAAGTGACTGTTAGCATTAACTTACATTAGCATTCTTGTTGTATTGTTTCACTTTTGTAAATTCACCAAAACCAAATTAAACAACTAGCTTGCGCAGCTAGTGGGTCCATGACCACGACTTCTGTTTTGTTTGATCAG
>NC_084738.1:80465761-80545761 GCF_033978785.1 Entelurus aequoreus | reverse complement strand
GAAGAAGGTATAAAAGGAGTGAAACAACAAGTTTGAGAAGAAGGTATAAAAGGAGTGAAACAACACGTTTGAGAAGAAGGTATAAAAGGAGTGAAACAACAAGTTTGAGAAGAAGGTATAAAAGGAGTGAAACAACAAGTTTGAGAAGAAGGTATAAAAGGAGTAAAACAACAAGTTTGAGAAGAAGGTATAAAAGGAGTGAAACAACAAGTTTGAGAAGAAGGTATAAAAGGAGTGAAACAACAAGTTTGAGAAGAAGGTATAAAAGGAGTGAAACAACAAGTTTGAGAAGAAGGTATAAAAGGAGTGAAACAACAAGTTTGAGAAGAAGGTATAAAAGGAGTGAAACAACAAGTTTGAGAAGAAGGTATAAAAGGAGTGAAACAACAAGTTTGAGAAGAAGGTATAAAAGGAGTGAAACAACAAGTTTGAGAAGAAGGTATAAAAGGAGTGAAACAACAAGTTTGAGAAGAAGGTATAACAGGAGTGAAACAACAAGTTTGAGAAGAAGGTATAAAAGGAGTGAAACAACAAGTTTGAGAAGAAGGTATAAAAGGAGTGAAACAACAAGTTTGAGAAGAAGGTATAAAAGGAGTGAAACAACAAGTTTGAGAAGAAGGTATAAAAGGAGTGAAACAACAAGTTTGAGAAGAAGGTATAAAAGGAGTGAAACAACAAGTTTGAGAAGAAGGTATAAAAGGAGTGAAACAACAAGTTTGAGAAGAAGGTATAAAAGGAGTGAAACAACAAGTTTGAGAAGAAGGTATAAAAGGAGTGAAACAACAAGTTTGAGAAGAAGGTATAAAAGGAGTGAAACAACAAGTTTGAGAAGAAGGTATAAAAGGAGTGAAACAACAAGTTTGAGAAGAAGGTATAAAAGGAGTGAAACAACAAGTTTGAGAAGAAGGTATAAAAGGAGTGAAACAACAAGTTTGAGAAGAAGGTATAAAAGGAGTGAAACAACAAGTTTGAGAAGAAGGTATAAAAGGAGTGAAACAACAAGTTTGAGAAGAAGGTATAAAAGGAGTGAAACAACAAGTTTGAGAAGAAGGTATAAAAGGAGTGAAACAACAAGTTTGAGAAGAAGGTATAAAAGGAGTGAAACAACAAGTTTGAGAAGAAGGTATAAAAGGAGTGAAACAACAAGTTTGAGAAGAAGGTATAAAAGGAGTGAAACAACAAGTTTGAGAAGAAGGTATAAAAGGAGTGAAACAACAAGTTTGAGAAGAAGGTATAAAAGGAGTGAAACAACAAGTTTGAGAAGAAGGTATAAAAGGAGTGAAACAACAAGTTTGAGAAGAAGGTATAAAAGGAGTGAAACAACAAGTTTGAGAAGAAGGTATAAAAGGAGTGAAACAACAAGTTTGAGAAGAAGGTATAAAAGGAGTGAAACAACAAGTTTGAGAAGAAGGTATAAAAGGAGTGAAACAACAAGTTTGAGAAGAAGGTATAAAAGGAGTGAAACAACAAGTTTGAGAAGAAGGTATAAAAGGAGTGAAACAACAAGTTTGAGAAGAAGGTATAAAAGGAGTGAAACAACAAGTTTGAGAAGAAGGTATAAAAGGAGTGAAACAACAAGTTTGAGAAGAAGGTATAAAAGGAGTGAAACAACAAGTTTGAGAAGAAGGTATAAAAGGAGTGAAACAACAAGTGTCCTACCCTTGGCAGCAGTCAGCATGGTGGATGCCAGCTCACACTGCTGGGACTCGATGTGGCTGAGGGTGAACCAGCGAGGGTAGCGATTGGCCACCACCGACACCATGTGGTGTGAGCGTGACAGGTCGCCACACGCCACACCCGACTCCAGGACGGGCAGCCTGGCCGCAAGAAGCGGAGTGGATCAGAACAAGTCATCTTTCCCGACAGGCAGAACCAGGTGTGTGCTCACCTGATGGCCCTCAGGGCAATCTTGTAGGCCAGCTGGGCGTCGTGAGGTAGCAGCGAGGTGAAGAGGTACTTGGCGAAGGTGTGCATGGGCACGCTCTCCCTGTACAGCAGCTCACCCAGACCACTGTAAGGGCCCGCTGCAGGAACAAGGGCCAAAAGAGTTAGCGTGCTAACCTTACCATGCTAACAGTTAACATGTGTCAAGTACCAAGTTATATGACTCTGAGGTGTTCGACTATAAAACTGGTTAAAAAAAGTTAGCATGCTAACGTTAGCATGCTAACAGTTACTATGTGTCAAGTACCAAGTCATATGACTGAGGTGTTCGACTATAAAACTGGTTTAAAAAGTTAGCATGCTAACTTTTTTAACCATGCTAACAGTTAACATGTGTCAAGTACCAAGTCATATGACTCTGAGGTGTTCGGCTATAAAAGTGGTTAAAAAAGTTAGCATGGTTAAAAAAGTTAGCATGGTAATGTTAGCATGCTAACAGTTAACATGTGTCAAGTACCAAGTTATATGACTCTGAGGTGTTTGACTATAAAACTGGTTAAAAAAGTTAGCATGCTAACCTTAGCATGCTAACAGATAACGTGTCAAGTACCAAATTATATGACTCTGAGGTGTTCGGCAATAAAACTGGTTAAAAAAAGTTAGCATGGTTAAAAAAGTTAGCATGGTAACGTTAGCATGCTGACAGATAACATGTGTCAAGTACCAAGTCATATGACTCTGAGGTGTTCGGCAATAAAATTGGTTAAAAAAAGTTAGCATGGTTAAAAAAGTTAGCATGGTAACGTTATCATGCTAACAGTTAACATGTGTCAAGTACCAAGTTATATGACTCTGAGGTGTTCGGCTATAAAACTGGTTAAAAAAGGTAGCATGGTTAAAAAAGTTAGCATGGTAACCTTAGCATGCTAACAGATAACGTGTCAAGTACCAAATTATATGACTCTAAGGTGTTCGGCTATAAAACTGGTTAAAAAAGTTAGCATGGTTTAAAAAGTTAGCATGCTAACCTTACCATGCTAACAGATAACATGTGTCAAGTACCAAGTTATATGACTGAGGTGTTTGACTATAAAACTGGTTAAAAAAGTTAGCATGCTAACCTTAGCATGCTAACAGATAACGTGTCAAGTACCAAATTATATAAGTCTGAGGTGTTCGACTATAAAACTGGTTAAAAAAGTTAGCATGGTTAAAAAAGTTAGCATGGTAACGTTAGCATGCTAACAGTTAACATGTGTCAAGTACCAAGTCATATGACTCTGAGGTGTTCGGCAATAAAACTGGTTAAAAAAAGTTAGCATGGTTAAAAAAGTTAGCATGGTAACGTTAGCATGCTGACAGATAACATGTGTCAAGTACCAAGTCATATGACTCTGAGGTGTTCGGCAATAAAACTGGTTAAAAAAAGTTACCATGGTTAAAAAAGTTAGCATGGTATCGTTAGCATGCTAACAGTTAACATGTGTCAAGTACCAAGTCATATGACTCTGAGGTGTTCGGCAATAAAACTGGTTAAAAAAAAGTTAGCATGGTTAAAAAAGTTAGCATGGTAACGTTAGCATGCTGACAGATAACATGTGTCAAGTACCAAGTCATATGACTCTGAGGTGTTCGGCAATAAAATTGGTTAAAAAAAGTTAGCATGGTTAAAAAAGTTAGCATGGTAACGTTAGCATGCTAACAGTTAACATGTGTCAAGTACCAAGTTATATGACTCTGAGGTGTTCGGCTATAAAACTGGTTAAAAAAGGTAGCATGGTTAAAAAAGTTAGCATGGTAACCTTAGCATGCTAACAGATAACGTGTCAAGTACCAAATTATATGACTCTAAGGTGTTTGGCTATAAAACTGGTTAAAAAAGTTAGCATGGTTTAAAAAGTTAGCATGCTAACCTTACCATGCTAACAGATAACATGTGTCAAGTACCAAGTTATATGACTCTGAGGTGTTTGACTATAAAACTGGTTTAAAAAGTTAGCATGCTAACCTTAGCATGCTAACAGATAACGTGTCAAGTACCAAATTATATAACTGAGGTGTTCGACTATAAAACTGGTTAAAAAAGTTAGCATGGTTAAAAAAGTTAGCATGGTAACGTTAGCATGCTAACAGTTAACATGTGTCAAGTACCAAGTCATATGACTCTGAGGTGTTCGGCAATAAAACTGGTTAAAAAAAGTTAGCATGGTTAAAAAAGTTAGCATGGTAACGTTAGCATGCTGACAGATAACATGTGTCAAGTACCAAGTCATATGACTCTGAGGTGTTCGGCAATAAAACTGGTTAAAAAAAGTTAGCATGGTTAAAAAAGTTAGCATGGTATCGTTAGCATGCTAACAGTTAACATGTGTCAAGTACCAAGTTATATGACTCTGAGGCGTTCGGCTATAAAACTGGTTAAAAAAGTTAGCATGGTTAAAAAAGTTATCATGGTAACGTTAGCATGCTAACAGTTAACATGTGTCAAGTACCAAGTTATATGACTCTGAGGTGTTCGACTATAAAACTGGTTAAAAAAGTTAGCATGGTAAAAAAAGTTAGCACGGTAACGTTAGCATGCTAACAGTTAACATGTGTCAAGTACCAAGTCATATGACTCTGAGGTGTTCTGCAATAAAACTGGTTAAAAAAAGTTAGCATGGTTAAAAAAGTTAGCATGGTAACGTTAGCATGCTGACAGATAACATGTGTCAAGTACCAAGTCATATGACTCTGAGGTGTTCGGCAATAAAACTGGTTCAAAAAAGTTAGCATGGTTAAAAAAGTTAGCATGGTAATGTTATCATGCTAACAGTTAACATGTGTCAAGTACCAAGTTATATGACTCTGAGGTGTTCGGCTATAAAACTGGTTAAAAAAGGTAGCATGGTTAAAAAAGTTAGCATGGTAACGTTAGCATGGTAACGTTAGCATGGTAACGTTAGCATGCTAACAGTTAACATGTGTCAAGTACCAAGTCATATGACTCTGAGGTCTTCGGCTATAAAAGTGGTTAAAAAAGTTAGCATGGTTAAAAAAGTTACCATGCTAACGTTAGCATGCTAACAGTTAACATGTGTCAAGTACCAAATGATATGACACTGAGGTGTTCGACTATAAAACTGGTTAAAAAAAAAGTTAGCATGGTAAAGTTAGCATGTGTCAAGTACCAAGTTATATAACTCTGAGGTGTTCGGCTATAAAACTGGTTAAAAAAGTTATCCTGGTTATAAAAGTTAGCATGGTAACGTGAGCATGCTAACAGTTAACATGTGTCAAGTACCAAGTCATATGACTCTGAGGTGTTCGGCTATAAAAGTGGTTAAAAAAGTTAGCATGGTTAAAAAAAGTTAGCATGCTAACAGTTAACATGTGTCAAGTACCAAGTTATATGACACTGAGGTGTTCGGCTATAAAACTGGTTTAAAAAGTTAGCATGGTAACGTTAGCATGCTAACAGTTAACATATGTCAAGTTACATGACTGAGGTGTTTTGAGGAAACAAGTTAGCCAAAGTTAGTCAATTAACTGACTCATGAGCTTATTGATGACATATTGTGGCCACTAGGTGTCACCAAAAAAACAATTACCCCTCCATTTCACCTTAAAGACAGCACAAGTCCAGGTCAGTGTGGGTTTTCCATCACTACCCTGCTTCTGTGTGACTATTTGAATGTTGAAGAGTTTGAATTTCCAGGAAAAGTTGAATTTTTGGGGGGAACTTGGGAAAGTGTTAGTTGGATGAGTGGAATGTGGTGAAGGTGGAATTCTTTGAATAGCTTGAAAAATGTGGAAGTTTGAAAAATGGACAATTCGTTTTGAATGGGGAAAATGTCCTTGAAAACTGGGAATTCCTGGAAATAGGGGAACTTTTTAAAATTGTTGAAGGAGAGCACACAATTTTCAAGAGGCTGAATATTTTGAAGTTGGAAGGGTTTGAATTAGATAAAAAATGTGGGAGTTGTGGACATTTTTAATTCCTCTTAATCACTGGAAAAATTCCCGGTTTTCCAGAAATTCCTGGAATTCCTTAATACCATTTCTCAATTAAAAATGTCACTACTTCAACATTTCTCGATCAATTTGAAAAATTCCAACACCAACCATTTATGTAGAACATTCAAGTCTTTTAGCATTTTCCAAAAATTCCCAAATTTCCATGAAATTCCCATTGAAATGAATGGGACATTTTTCAAAGTTCCACAACTCCCACATTTTTTTATCTGATTCAAACCCTTCCAACTTCAAAATATTCAGCCTGTTCAAAATTGTGTGCTCTCCTTCAACAATTTAAAAAAGTTCCCGGATTTCCTAGTTTTCAGGGACATTTTCCCCATTCAAAATGAATTGTCCAATTTTCAAACTTCCACAATTCCCACATTTTTCAAGCTATTCAAAGCATTCCACCTTCAACACATTCAATTTGTTCTGGAAATTCAAACTAACACTTTCCCAAGTTCCAAACCAAATTCCGGTTTTCCTGGAAATTTTCCCCATTCAAAATGAAATGGCCATTTTTCAAACTTCCACAATTCCCGCATTTTTCAAGCTATTAAAATAATTCCACCTTCAACACATTCCACTCATCCTGGACATTCAAACAAACACTTACCCAAGTTCCAAACCAAATTCCGGTTTTCCTGGAAATGTTCCCCATTCAAAATGAAATGGCCAGTTTTCAAACTTCCACAATTCCCACATTTTTCAAGCTATTCAAAGCATTCCACCTTCAACACATTCAATTTGTTCTGGACATTCAAACTAACACTTTCCCAAGTTCCAAACCAAATTCCGGTTTTCCTGGAAATTTTCCCCATTCAAAATGAAATGGCCATTTTTCAAACTTCCACAATTCCCGCATTTTTCAAGCTATTAAAAGAATTCCACCTTCAACACATTCCACTCATCCTGGATATTCAAACAAACACTTTCCCAAGTTCCAAACCAAATTCCGGTTTTCCTGGAAATTTTCCCCATTCAAAATGAAATGGCCATTTTTCAAACTTCCACAATTCCCACATTTTTCAAGCTATTTAAAGAATTCCACCTTCAACACATTCCACTCATCCTGGATATTCAAACAAACACTTTCCCAAGTTCCAAACCAAATTCCGGTTTCCTGGAAATGTTCCCCATTCAAAATGAAATGGCCATTTTTCAAACTTCCACAATTCCCACATTTTTAAAGCTATTCAAAGAATTCCACCTTCTACACATTCCACTCATCCTGGACATTCAAACAAACACTTTCTCAAGTTCCAAACAAAATTCCAGTTTGCCTGGAAATTTTCCCCATTCAAAATGAAATGGCCATTTTTCAAACTTCCACAATTCCCACATTTTTCAAGCTATTCAAAGAATTCCACCTTCAACACATTCCACTCACCCTGGACATTCAAACAAACACTTTCTCAAGTTCCAAACCAAATTCCGGTTTTCCTGGAAATTTTCCCCATTCAAAATGAAATGGCCATTTTTCAAACTTCCACAATTCCCACATTTTTCAAGCTTTTCAAAGCATTCCACATTCAACACATTTAATTTGTTCTGGACATTCAAACTAACACTTTCCCAAGTTCCAAACCAAATTCCGGTTTTCCTGGAAATTTTCCCCATTCAAAATGAAATGGCCATTTTTCAAACTTCCACAATTCCCACATTTTTCAAGCTATTCAAAGAAGTCCACCTTCAACACATTCCACTCATCCTGGACATTCAAACAAACACTTTTCCAAGTTCCAAACCAAATTCCGGTTTTCCTGGAAATTTTCCCCATTCAAAATGAAATGGCCATTTTTCAAACTTCCACAATTCCCACATTTTTCAAGCAATTTAAAGAATTCCACCTTCAACACATTCCACTCATCCTGGACATTCAAACAAACACTTTCCCAAGTTCCAAACCAAATTCCGGTTTTCCTGGAAATTTTCCCCATTCAAAATGAAATGGCCATTTTTCAAACTTCCACAATTCCCACATTTTTCAAGCTATTCAAAGAATTCCACCTTCAACACATTCCACTCACCCTGGACATTCAAACAAACACTTTCTCAAGTTCCAAACCAAATTCCGGTTTTCCTGGAAATTTTCCCCATTCAAAATGAAATGGCCATTTTTCAAACTTCCACAATTCCCACATTTTTCAAGCTTTTCAAAGCATTCCACCTTCAACACATTTAATTTGTTCTGGACATTCAAACTAACACTTTCCCAAGTTCCAAATCAAATTCCGGTTTTCCTGGAAATTTTCCCCATTCAAAATGAAATGGCCATTTTTCAAACTTCCACAATTCCCACATTTTTCAAGTTATTCAAAGAATTCCACCTTCAACACAATCCACTCATCCTGGACATTCAAACAAACACTTTCTCAAGTTCCAAACCAAATTCCGGTTTTCCTGGAAATTTTCCCCATTCAAAATGAAATGGCCATTTTTCAAACTTCCACAATTCCCACATTTTTCAAGCTATTCAAAGAATTCCACCTACAACACATTCCACTCATCCTGGACATTCAAACAAACACTTTTCCAGTTCCGAACCAAATTCCGGTTTTCCTGGAAATTTTCCCCATTCAAAATGAAATGGCCATTTTTCAAACTTCCACAATTCCCACATTTTTCAAGCTATTCAAAGAATTCCACCTACAACACATTCCACTCATCCTGGACATTCAAACAAACACTTTTCCAGTTCCGAACCAAATTCCGGTTTTCCTGGAAATGTTCCCCATTCAAAATGAAATGGCCATTTTTCAAACGTCCACAATTCCCACATTTTTCAAGCTATTCAAAGAATTCCACCTTCAACATATTCCACTCATCCTGGACATTCAAACAAACACTTTCCCAAGTTCCAAACCAAATTCCGGTTTTCCTGGAAATGTTCCCCATTCAAAATGAAATGGCCAGTTTTCAAACTTCCACAATTCCCACATTTTTCAAGCTATTTAAAGAATTCCACCTTCAACACATTCCACTCATCCTGGACATTCAAACAAACACTTTCCCAAGTTCCAAACCAAATTCCGGTTTTCCTGGAAATGTTCCCAATTCAAAATGAAATGGCCATTTTTCAAACTTCCACAATTCCCACATTTTTCAAGCTATTAAAAGAATTCCACCTTCAACACATTCCACTCATCCTGGACATTCAGACAAACACTTTCCCAAGTTCCAAACCAAATTCCGGTTTTCCTGGAAATTTTCCCCATTCAAAATGAAATGGCCATTTTTCAAACTCCCACAATTCCCACATTTTTCAAGCTATTCAAAGAATTCCACCTTCAACACATTCCACTCATCCAACTAACACTTTCCCAAGTTCCCCCCAAAAATTAAATTTTTCCTGGAAATTCAAACTCTTCAACATTCAAATGAACTTGAAGGTATCATGATTCCTACTGATATCAGTAACTCCAGTATCGGGACACTCCAACTGGAAACATCTGCAAGGTGCCCTTTGGGATACATAGCGGTGGTCTACAATCCTGTTTCTTTCTAAGCCGGCAAACGCCAAGACTCACCCTCCAGCAGGACGAGCGCTTGCTTGCGGAAGACCTGGACCAGGGTCTGGTCCTGGTCCAGGTCCACCTGCTGCAGCTTGGCCAGCAGCTGCTCCTCGTGGCGACACACCTTCTCCTGCGCGTACAGACCCTCTGGCATCGCCCTCTGCTGGCCCAGACCCATCAGCGCCGTCTCCACCGCCAGCGCCGTCAGCGTCTCCGCCTCGTCCAGGAGGTGGTGGGCGGAGCCTCCCGTCTCCGCCCGCCTGCCTGCACCTGGCGGGCCTGTGAGCGGGAAGCAGAGTCAGCGGGGAAAAAATATACTTAGCTATATCTCAATAAACACATATAGAATTATATAACTAAATACATATTTTATGTTTATCTAAATAAAAATAATTATATAGAAATATTTAGAAAAAATACCTGAATATATTTCATTTTCTTTAACCAAAACCTTTTTACAATGTTACCAAACTATAAAGAAAAATATACACCTAAATACATTTTAAGTTATACAGAATTATATATATGTATATATTTTTTTTTTTAAATGTATACAGATATATTTAGAAAACTTTACCTAAATAGTTTTTATTTTTATAGTTTTAGTATATAGTATATAGCAAAACCTTGAAAATTATACCTAAATATATCTCACGATTTTTTTGTCAATAAAAACATTTAGAATTATAGACCTACATAAATAGCTTGAAAAAATAAGTAAATAGAAATATTTAGAAAACTATACCTAAATAGATCTTAAGATTTAAAAAGTACAAATAAAAACCCTTTAGAACTATAGACCTAAATATATAGTTTTAAAAAATAAGTATGCAGAACTATTTAGAAAAATATACCCACATATATAATATTAAGATTTTGTCAATAAAAACATGTTTAAAATTATATACAAAAATTTAGAAAAAATATACCTGAATATATTTTATTTTCTTAAACAAAAACCTTTTTACAATGTTACCAAACTATAAAGAAAAATATATCTAAATACATTTTATGTTATACAGAATTATATATATATATATTTTTTAAAGGTATATAGAAATATTTAGAAAACTTTACCTAAATAGTTGTTTTTTTTAAATAAGTATACAGCAAAACCTTGAAAATTATACCTAAATATATCTCAAGATTTCTTCTTTTTTTTTAAAAAAAAAAAATAGATCTTAAGATTTAAAAAATAAAAATAAAAAACCCTTTAGAATTATAGACCTAAATATATAGTTTAAAAAAATAGGTATGCTGAAATATTTAGAAAAAATATACCCAAATATATAATATATTAAGATTGTCAATAAAAACATTTAAAATTATATCAAAATATTACAAAAAAATATGCCTAATATATTTCAATAATTAAAATAAGTATACAGAAATATTTAGAAAACTATACCTAAATATATTTTAAGATTTTTTGTCAATAAAAACATTTAGAATTATAGACCTACATATACAGTTTAAAAAAATAAGTATATACAAATATTTAGAAAACTATACCTAAGTAGATCTTAAGATTATTTTTTAAAAAAATAAAAACCCTTTAGAATTATAGACCTAAATATATAGCTTAAAAAAATAAGTATATAGAAATATTTAGAAAACTATACCTAAATAGATCTTAAGATTAAAAATTAAAAATAAAAACCCTTTAGAATTATAGACCTAAATATATACCGGTAGTTTAAAAACATAAGTATGCAGAAATATTTTAAAAAATATACCCAAATATATAATATATTAAGATTTTGTAAATAAAAACATATCTAAAATTATATAGAAATATTTTGAAAAATATGCCTAATACATTTCAATAATTAAAATAAGTATACAGAAATATTTAGAAAACTGTACCTATATATCTTAAGATTTTTTGTAAATAAAAACATTTAGAATTAAAGACCTACATAAATAGCTTAAAAAAATAAGTATATAGAAATATTTAGAAATCTATACCTATATTTTTAAATAAAAATAAAAACCCTTTACAATTATAGACCTAAATATGTAATTTAAAAAAATAAGTATGCAGAAATATTTAGAAAAATATACCGAAATATATAATATATTAAGATTTGGTAAATAAAAACATATATAAAATTATATGGAAATATTTAGAAAAAATATACCTGAATGTATTTCATTTTCTTAAACAAAAACCTTTTCACAATGTTACCAAACTATAAAGAAAAATATACATAACTACATTTTAATTTATACAGAATTATATTTTATTATTTTTGTAAAGGTATATAGAAATAATTAGATAACTTTACCTCGTTTTTTGTTTTTTTTAAAATAAGTATATAGCAAAACCTTGAAAATTATACATAAAGATATCTTAAGATTTTTTATAAATAAAAACATTTAGAATTATAGACCTACATATATAGCTTAAAAAAAAAGTATACAGAAATATTTAGAAAACTATACCTAAATAGATCTTAAGATTTAAAAAATAAAAACATATTTAAAATTATATGGAAATATTTTGAAAAATATGCCTAATACATTTCAATAATTAAAATAAGTATATTGAAATATTTAGAAAACTGTACCTAAATATGTATTAAGATTTTTTTTAGCAAATAAAAACATTTAGAATTATAGACCTACATTTATATATTGTTTAGAATAAGTATAGAGCAATATTTTGAAAACTATACCTAAATATACCTTACAATTTTTTAAATAAAAACATTTGGAAATATAATTCTAAATGTTTGATTTATTATATAGAATATAATTAGAGAGAGAGAGAGAGTCACCTGAGATGCTGAGAGAGGTGTCCTCACAGGTGTGTCCCGTGTCAGTCAGAGTAGTGAAGAGAGTACCAATGGGGTCCAGGGGATGTCCCACCCAGCCTTCCATGTTGGTGATTGATGTCACACCCTTGTGGAGGACCTCTGTGCACACACACACACACAGCTACGGTTACTATGGCAACACACCCACATCATACAACTATTCAGCGCTATACAGCCATCATAATTATCATCATTTACCCATGAAAATATTGAGAAGCTGCTGACTGTGTGTTTGACGGAGAAGCAGCTGCAAGGAGGTAATGTAGAAGTCCACTCTCCAGGGTTAATACTATGTATTATTATTACATTACTTCATAATACTGTGTATTATTATTACATTACTTCATAATACTGTGCTTTATTATTAAATTACTTCATAATACAGTGCATTATTATTAGATTATTTCATAAAACTGCATTATTATTACATTACTTCATAATACTGTGCATTATTATTACACTACTTCATACAACTACTTATTATTATATTATTTCATAATACTGTAAATTATTATTACATTACTTCGTAAAACTCTGCATTATTATTACATTACTTCATAATACGCTGCATTATTATTACATTACTTCATAATACTGTGCATTATTAATAAATTACTTCATAAAATTGTGCATTATTACATTATTTCATAATACTGTGTATTATTATTACATTATTTCATAATACTGTGTATTATTATTATATTACTTCATAAAACTGTGCATTATTATTACATTACTTCATAATTTTGTGTATTATTATTACATTACTTCATAATACTGTGCATTATTATTACATTACTTAATAATACTGTGTATTATTATTACATTACTTCATAATACTGTGCATTATTATTACATTACTTCAAAATACTGTGTATTTTTATTACATTACTTCATAAAACTGTGCATTATTATTACATTACTTCATAAAGTACTATATTGCATTGTTGTATACAATATTTAATACCTAGAAGTGTGATTAAACTATTAAAAGGCAATTTTTCAGTTTGGGGGGGGGGTAGCACCACTTAAATTCATTTTATTTTATTCATTTTTAAATACCTAATTATATTTTAAGATTACAAAAATAAATAAAACATATTTCAAATTATAATACAATATTTACAAAAATATATTTCTAAGATAATTTACAATAAAACATTTACAATTATATACCTAAATATATCTTAAGGTTTTTTTTTTCAAAAACATATTTACAATGATATATAATTATTTTGAAAATTTACCCAAATATATCTCAAGATTTTGTTAAATAAAAACATTTAAAATTATTATAGATATATTTAGAAACATGTAACTAAATAGATCTTGATTTTTTTTAAATAAAAACTTTTCAAGTCATATAGAAATATTTACAAAAATATATCTAAATATATCTCAAGATTTATATTATTATATACATTATATTATATTATATACATAATTATATACATGAATATATATTTTGTTTGAAAAAAAATCATATTTACAATTATATTGTAATATATAGAAAAATATACCTTATTATATTGTAATAATAAAAACATTTAATATACAGAAATACCAGTATTTAAAAACATATAACTAAATATATTTTAAGATTTAAAAAAAGAACATTTAGAATTATGTACGTTAATACATCTTAATTAGTTTTTTTAATAAAAACATATTTAGCATTATATAGAAACATTTACAAAAATATACCTAAATACATCTCAACATTTTGTTAAATAAAAACATTTACAATTGTATAGAAATATTTACATAAATCTACCTACATTTATGTAGTTTATTTTAATTAAAATATATTTATAATTATATAGAACAATTTAGGAAAATATACTTAAATATATCACAACATTTTGTTAACTAAAAACCTTTCAAATTATATAAAAAATATTTAGAAAAATTTACCTACATTTATCTAGTTTATTTTAATTAAAATCTATTTATAATTAAATTGAAATATTTACAAAAATATACCTAAATATTTCTCAACATTTTGTTAAAAACATTTAAAATTATATAGAAACATTTACAAAAATCTACCTACATTTCCTTAGTTTATTTTGATTAAAATATATTTATAATTATAAAGAAATATTTAGAAAAATCTACCTAAATATATCTCAACATTTTGTTAAAAAAAATCATTTAAAATTATATAGAAACATTTAGAAAAATCTATCTACATTTATCTAGTTTATTTTAATAAAAATATATTTATAATTATATAGAAATATTTACAAAAATATACTTAAATATATCTCAACATTTTGTTTAACACATTTTAAAAAATCATTTAAAATTATATAGAAACATTTAGAAAAATCTATCTACATTTATCTAGTTCATTTTAATTAAAATATATTTATAATTATATAGAACAATTTAGGAAAATATACTTAAATATATCACAACATTTTGTTAACTAAAAACCTTTCAAATTATATAAAAAATATTTAGAAAAATTTACCTACATTTATCTAGTTTATTTTAATAAAAATATATTTATAATTATATAGAAATATTTACAAAAATATACTTAAATATATCTCAACATTTTGTTTAACACATTTAAAATTATATAGAAACATTTACAAAAATCTACCTACATTTACCTAGTTTATTTTGATTAAAATATAATTATAATTATAAAGAAATATTTAGAAAATGATACCTAAATATATCTCAACATTTTGTTAAAAAAAACATTTAAAATTATATAGAAACATTTAGAAAAATCTATCTACATTTATCTAGTTTATTTTAATTAAAATATATTTATAATTATATAGAAACATTTACAAAAATATACCTACATACAGTATATCTTACCATTTTGTTAAATAAAAACTATTATAAATAAATATTTACAAAAATCTACCTACATTTATCTAGGTTATTTTAATTAAAATATATTTAGAATCATATAGAAATATTCATAAGAATATACCTAAATATATCTCTACATTTTGTTGAATAAAAACATTTACAATTACATAGAAATATTTACAAAAATCTACCTACATGTATCTGGTTTATTTTAATTAAAACATATTTATAATTATATAGAAACATTTACACCAATATACCTAAATATATCTCAACATTTTGTTAAATAAAAACATTTCAAGTTATATAGAAATATTTACAAAAATATCTCAACATTTTGTTACATAAAAACATTTAAAATTATATAGAAATATTTACAAAGATGTATGTAGTTTATTTTAATTAAAATATATTTATAATTATATAGAACAATTTAGGAAAATATACTTAATTATATCACAACATTTTGTTAAATAAAAACCTTTCAAATTATATAAAAAATATTTAGAAAAATTTACCTACATTTATCTAGTTTATTTTAATGAAAATCTGTTTATAATTCAATTGAAATATTTACAAAAATATACCTAAATATTTCTCAACATTTTGTTAAAAACATTTAAAATTATATAGAAACATTTACAAAAATCTACCTACATTTCCCTAGTTTATTTTGATTAAAATATATTTATAATTATAAAGAAATATTTAGAAAAATCTACCTAAATGTATCTCAACATTTTGTTAAAAAAAATTTTTTAAATTATATAGAAACATTTATAAAAATCTATCTACATTTATCTAGTTTATTTTAGTTAAAATATATTTATAATTATATAGAAACATTTATAAAAATATACCTACATGTATCGTACCATTTTGTTAAATAAAAACAATTACAAAGAAATATTTACAAAAATCTACCTACATTTATCTAGGTTATTTTAATTAAAATATATTTAGAATCATATAGAAATATTCAGAAGAATATACCTAAAAATATCTCTACATTTTGTTAAATAAAAACATTTACAATTATATAGAAATATTTACAAAAATCTACCTACATGTATCTGGTTTATTTTAATTAAAACATATTCATAATTACATAGAAACATTTACACCAATATACCTAAATATATCTCAACATTTTGTTAAATAAAAACATTTCAAGTTATATAGAAATATATCTCAACATTTTGTTACATAAAAACATTTAAAATTATATAGAAATATTTACAAAGATGTATGTAGTTTATTTTAATTAAAATATATTTATAATTATATAGAACAATTTAGGAAAATATACTTAATTATATCACAACATTTTGTTAAATAAAAACCTTTCAAATTATATAAAAAATATTTAGAAAAATTTACCTACATTTATCTAGTTTATTTTAATGAAAATCTGTTTATAATTCAATTGAAATATTTACAAAAATATACCTAAATATTTCTCAACATTTTGTTAAAAACATTTAAAATTATATAGAAACATTTACAAAAATCTACCTACATTTCCCTAGTTTATTTTGATTAAAATATATTTATAATTATAAAGAAATATTTAGAAAAATCTACCTAAATGTATCTCAACATTTTGTTAAAAAAAATTTTTAAAATTATATAGAAACATTTATAAAAATCTATCTACATTTATCTAGTTTATTTTAGTTAAAATATATTTATAATTATATAGAAACATTTATAAAAATATACCTACATATATCGTACCATTTTGTTAATTAAAAACAATTACAAAGAAATATTTACAAAAATCTACCTACATTTATCTAGGTTATTTTAATTAAAATATATTTAGAATCATATAGAAATATTCAGAAGAATATACCTAAAAATATCTCTACATTTTGTTAAATAAAAACATTTACAATTATATAGAAATATTTACAAAAATCTACCTACATGTATCTGGTTTATTTTAATTAAAACATATTCATAATTATATAGAAACATTTACACCAATATACCTAAATATATCTCAACATATTGTTAAATAAAAACATTTCAAGTTATATAGAAATATTTACAAAAATATACCTAAATATATCTCAACATTTTGTTACATAAAAACATTTTAAATTATATAGAAATATTTACAAAGATGTATGTAGTTTATTTTAATTAAAATATATTTATAATTATACAAAACAATTTAGGAAAATATACTTAAATATATCACAACATTTTGTTAAATAAAAACCTTTCAAATTATATAAAAAATATTTAGAAAAATTTGCCTACATTTATCTAGTTTATTTTAATGAAAATCTGTTTATAATTAAATTGAAATATTTACAAAAATATACCTAAATATTTCTCAACATTTTGTTAAAAACATTTAAAATTATATAGAAACATTTACAAAAATCTACCTACATTTCCCTAGTTTATTTTGATTAAAATATATTTATAATCATAAAGAAATATTTAGAAAAATCTACCTAAATGTATCTAAACATTTTGTTTAAAAAAACCCATTTAAAATTATATAGAAACATTTATAAAAATCTATCTACATTTATCTAGTTTATTTTAGTTAAAATATATTTATAATTATATAGAAACATTTATAAAAATATACCTACATATATCTTACCATTTTGTTAAATAAAAACAATTACAAAGAAATATTTACAAAAATCTACCTACATTTATCTAGGTTATTTTAATTAAAATATATTTAGAATCATATAGAAATATTCAGAAGAATATACCTAAATATATCTCTACATTTTGTTAAATAAAAACATTTACAATTATATAGAAATATTTACAAAAATCTACCTACATGTATCTGGTTTATTTTAATTAAAACATATTCATAATTTTATAGAAACATTTACACCAATATACCTAAATATATCTCAACATTTTGTTAAATAAAAACATTTCAAGTTATATAGAAATATTTACAAAAATATACCTAAATATATCTCAACATTTTGTTACATAAAAACATTTACAATTATATAGAAATATTTACAAAGATGTATGTAGTTTATTTTAATTAAAATATATTTATAATTATATAGAACAATTTAGGAAAATATACTTATATATATCACAACATTTTGTTAAATAAAAACCTTTCAAATTATATAAAAAATATTTAGAAAAATGTACCTACATTTATCTAGATTATTTTAATTAAAATCTATTTATAATTAAATTGAAATATTTACAAAAATATACCTAAATATTTCTCAACATTTTGTTAAAAACATTTGAAATTATATAGAAACATTTACAAAAATCTACCTACATTTCCCTAGTTTATTTTGATTAAAATATATTTATAATTATAAAGAAATATTTAGAAAAATCTACCTAAATGTATCTGAACATTTTGTTAAAAAAAACCATTTAAAATTATATAGAAACATTTATAAAAATCTATCTACATTTATGTAGTTTATTTTAGTTAAAATATATTTATAATTATATAGAAACATTTATAAAAATATACCTACATATATCTTACCATTTTGTTAAATAAAAACAATTACAAAGAAATATTTACAAAAATGTACCTACATTTATCTAGGTTATTTTAATTAAAATATATTTACAATCATATAGAAATATTCAGAAGAATATACATAAAAATATCTCTACATTTTGTTAAATAAAAACATTTACAATTATATAGAAATATTTACAAAAATCTACCTACATGTATCTGGTTTATTTTAATTAAAACATATTCATAATTATATAGAAACATTTACACCAATATACCTAAATATATCTCAACATTTTGTTAAATAAAAACATTTCAAGTTATATAGAAATATTTACAAAAATATACCTAAATATATCTCAACATTTTGTTACATAAAAACATTTACAATTATATAGAAATATTTACAAAGATGTATCTAGTTTATTTTAATCAAAATATATTCCTAATTATATAGAAACATTTAGAAAAATACCTAAATATATCTCAGTATTTTGTTAAACATATGTACAATTGTGTAGAAATAATCATAAAAATGTGCCTAAATATACATTTTTGATAGTAGATGTAAGAAAAAAAATATTTTTTACCTCCTAAACATATATTTAATGTTTCTTTCATGTTTATCTTCATAATTATACCTCAAATCTATAAATGTTACATTGATGACATGACCTTCTATTCATATATAAATTCTCAGAAATGTTATGTTGATTTCTATTTTAATGACTTTTCATTTTTAACAGCGACTATGACTAAATAAACTGTGTGCTTTAACTAATGAATTAGTCATCAATATCTTTACTCAGAGTACGTTTAGGACTCTTCTAGGTTGTGTAGGAAAACAATTCATTTGTAAAAAAAAACAACCTTTTTTGTGGCTGCGAAAGACGTCCAGCTGTTTGTGCTGCTGCCTCCTCAGCGTGTTGACCACGGCCACCGCCAGCCGCAGCGCCTGCTTGGGGTACCCGTGTGACCTCAGCGCGTCCACCCGTGCGCACGCCGTGGGTACGTGCTCTGTGCCCGGACATGAGAAGTTTTAGCATGTTTTGCTTTTTTTCCCCCAATTGTGTTTGTCTGGCTCACCGTGCCACAGGGGCCACCCGCGCCCGTCGAAGAGGGCGGCGCCCAGGTCGTCGCGGTAACAGCGGCCGGCGTAACGCTCCTCGGTGAGGATGTGCTGCAGGTGGGGGTCCTGCCAGTGGAGGTCGCAGGCCTCGATGGCTCGCGTGAAGACCGTGCGCTGGGCACGACTCAGCGGATCTGAGAACAAAATAGGCCTTATAACTGGGATGCATGCTAACATTAGCATGCATTAGCATCAAACGCTAGCATGCTAACAGTACTATGTTAACATGCTAACAATAACATCCTTAGAGTTAGCATTAGTGAAATACCAAATGACACTGAGGCGTATACCTGCTAAATTAACTAAAAAAGCTAGCATGCTAATGTTAAAAAAATGCTAAGTGTAACGTGCGTGAAGTAGCAAGGTGTCTACCTGAAAAATTTGTTTAAAATGTTAGCATGCTAACATTAGCTTGCATCAAGCACCAAAATATGACTGAGGTGTATACCTACCAAATTAGCTTGAAAAAAGCTAGCATTTTAGCATTATAATGCTAACACTATTGTTCGTCAAGTAAAAAAAAATCTGAGGCTGAGGTGTATACCTGCAAAATTTGCAAAAAAAAGCTAGCATGCTAATATTTCTTTGTGGTGTACAGCCCTTTGTTCTTCAACTGTGGTTGTTTTTAAAGGGCTTTATAAATAAAGTTGGTATGGTATGGTATATTAGCATGCTAACAGTTGTGCCGCAGGCCGTTAAAATAAATAAGCCACGAGCCGCCATTGGCCCTCGGGCCACATTTTGGACACCTTTAGTAGAAATTTTGTCTGAATGCTGAAGACCCAAAGCCACACTGAAATGCTAACAGTTAGCAAGCTGGCCAGATAGCATCAAGTAACAAAACACATGAGCAAAATGAGCTAAAAAGGCTGGATGCTAAAATGCTAATGAACATGCATCAGGTACCATAATATATTACTCTATGTGTACCTAAAAAAAAATGTTTACGCTAGCATGCTAACAATAACATCCTTAGAGTTAGCATTAGTGAAATACCAAATGACACTGAGGCGCATACCTGCTAAATTAACTAAAAAAGCTAACATGCTAATGTTAGCGTGCAAAAAATGCTAAGTGTAACATGCGTGAAGTAGCAAGGTGTCTACCTGAAAAATGTGTTTAAAATGTTAGCATGCTAACATTAGCTTGCATCAAGCACCAAAATATGACTGAGGTGTATACCTACCAAATTAGCTTGAAAAAAGCTAGCATTTTAGCGTTGTAATGATAACACTATTGTTCGTCAAGTAAAAAAATATCTGAGGCTGAGGTGTATACCTGCAAAATTTGCAAAAAAAAGCTAGCATGCTAATATTTCTTTGTGGTGTACAGCCCTTTGTTCTTCAACTGTGGTTGTTTTTAAAGGGCTTTATAAATAAAGTAGGTATGGTATGGTACGGTATATTAGCATGCTAACAGTTGTGACGCAGGCCGTTAAAGAAATAAGCCACGAGCCGCCATTGGCCCCCGGGCCACATTTTGGACACCTTTAGTAGAAATTTTGTCTGAATGCTGAAGACCCAAAGCCACACTGAAATGCTAACAGTTAGCAAGCTGGCCAGATAGCATCAAGTAACAAAACACATGAGCAAAATGAGCTAAAAAGGCTGGATGCTAAAATGCTAATGAACATGCATCAGGTACCATAATATATTACTCTATGTGTACCTAAAAAAAAATTTTTACGCTAGCATGCTAACATGCTAACAATAACATCCTTAGAGTTAGCATTAGTGAAATACCAAACGACACTGAGGCGTATACCTGCTAAATTAACTAAAAAAGCTAACATGCTAATGTTAGCGTGCAAAAAATGCTAAGTGTAACATGCGTGAAGTAGCAAGGTGTCTACCTGAAAAATGTGTTTAAAATGTTAGCATGCTAACATTAGCTTGCATCAAGCACCAAAATATGACTGAGGTGTATACCTACCAAATTAGCTTGAAAAAAGCTAGCATTTTAGCGTTGTAATGATAACACTATTGTTCGTCAAGTAAAAAAATATCTGAGGCTGAGGTGTATACCTGCAAAATTTGCAAAAAAAAGCTAGCATGCTAATATTTCTTTGTGGTGTACAGCCCTTTGTTCTTCAACTGTGGTTGTTTTTAAAGGGCTTCATAAATAAAGTTGGTATGGTATGGTATGGTATATTAGCATGCTAACAGTTGTGCCGCAGGCCGTTAAAAGAAATAAGCCAGAGCCGCCATTGGCCCTCGGGCCACATTTTGGACACCTTTAGTAGAAATTTTGTCTGAATGCTGAAGACCCAAAGCCACACTGAAATGCTATCAGTTAGCAAGCTGGCCAGATAGCATCAAGTAACAAAACACATGTGCAAAATGAGCTAAAAAGGCTGGATGCTAAAATGCTAATGAACATGCATCAGGTACCATAATATATTACTCTATGTGTACCTAAAAAAAAATGTTTACGCTAGCATGCTAACATGCTAACAATAACATCCTTAGAGTTAGCATTAGTGAAATACCAAATGACACTGGGGCGTATACCTGCTAAATTAACTAAAAAAGCTAACATGCTAATGTTAGCGTGCAAAAAATGCTAAGTGTAACATGCGTGAAGTAGCAAGGTGTCTACCTGAAAAATGTGTTTAAAATGTTAGCATGCTAACATTAGCTTGCATCAAGCACCAAAATATGACTGAGGTGTATACCTACCAAATTAGCTTGAAAAAAGCTAGCATTTTAGCGTTGTAATGATAACACTATTGTTCGTCAAGTAAAAAAATATCTGAGGCTGAGGTGTATACCTGCAAAATTTGCAAAAAAAAGCTAGCATGCTAATATTTCTTTGTGGTGTACAGCCCTTTGTTCTTCAACTGTGGTTGTTTTTAAAGGGCTTTATAAATAAAGTAGGTATGGTATGGTACGGTATATTAGCATGCTAACAGTTGTGACGCAGGCCGTTAAAGAAATAAGCCACGAGCCGCCATTGGCCCCCGGGCCACATTTTGGACACCTTTAGTAGAAGTTTTGTCTGAATGCTGAAGACCCAAAGCCACACTGAAATGCTAACAGTTAGCAAGCTGGCCAGATAGCATCAAGTAACAAAACACATGAGCAAAATGAGCTAAAAAGGCTGGATGCTAAAATGCTAATGAACATGCATCAGGTACCATAATATATTACTCTATGTGTACCTAAAAAAATTTTTTTACGCTAGCATGCTAACATGCTAACAATAACATCCTTAGAGTTAGCATTAGTGAAATACCAAACGACACTGAGGCGTATACCTGCTAAA
Organism: Entelurus aequoreus; assembly: GCF_033978785.1. Lineage (NCBI taxonomy): Eukaryota > Metazoa > Chordata > Actinopteri > Syngnathiformes > Syngnathidae > Entelurus > Entelurus aequoreus. The sequence continues at coordinate 80,522,832 of NC_084738.1, read as the reverse complement.
TTAACTAAAAAAGCTAACATGCTAATGTTAGCGTGCAAAAAATGCTAAGTGTAATATGCGTGAAGTAGCAAGGTGTCTACCTGAAAAATGTGTTTAAAATGTTAGCATGCTAACATTAGCTTGCATCAAGCACCAAAATATGACTGAGGTGTATACCTACCAAATTAGCTTGAAAAAAGCTAGCATTTTAGCGTTGTAATGATAACACTATTGTTCGTCAAGTAAAAAAATATCTGAGGCTGAGGTGTATACCTGCAAAATTTGCAAAAAAAAAAGCTAGCATGCTAATATTTCTTTGTGGTGTACAGCCCTTTGTTCTTCAACTGTGGTTGTTTTTAAAGGGCTTCATAAATAAAGTTGGTATGGTATGGTATGGTATATTAGCATGCTAACAGTTGTGCCGCAGGCCGTTAAAAGAAATAAGCCAGAGCCGCCATTGGCCCTCGGGCCACATTTTGGACACCTTTAGTAGAAATTTTGTCTGAATGCTGAAGACCCAAAGCCACACTGAAATGCTATCAGTTAGCAAGCTGGCCAGATAGCATCAAGTAACAAAACACATGTGCAAAATGAGCTAAAAAGGCTGGATGCTAAAATGCTAATGAACATGCATCAGGTACCATAATATATTACTCTATGTGTACCTAAAAAAAAATGTTTACGCTAGCATGCTAACATGCTAACAATAACATCCTTAGAGTTAGCATTAGTGAAATACCAAATGACACTGGGGCGTATACCTGCTAAATTAACTAAAAAAGCTAACATGCTAATGTTAGCGTGCAAAAAATGCTAAGTGTAACATGCGTGAAGTAGCAAGGTGTCTACCTGAAAAATGTGTTTAAAATGTTAGCATGCTAACATTAGCTTGCATCAAGCACCAAAATATGACTGAGGTGTATACCTACCAAATTAGCTTGAAAAAAGCTAGCATTTTAGCATTATAAAGCTAACACTATTGTTCGTCAAATAAAAAAAAATCTGAGGCTGAGGTGTATACCTGCAAAATTTGCCAAAAAAAAGCTAGCATGCTAATATTTCTTTGTGGTGTACAGCCCTTTGTTCTTCAACTGTGGTTGTTTTTAAAGGGCTTTATAAATAAAGTTGGTATGGTATGGTATGGTATATTAGCATGCTAACAGTTGTGCCGCAGGCCGTTAAAAGAAATAAGCCACGAGCCGCCATTGGCCCTCGGGCCACATTTTGGACACCTTTAGTAGAAATTTTGTCTGAATGCTAAAGACCCAAAGCCACACTGAAATGCTAACAGTTAGCAAGCTGGCCAGATAGCATCAAGTAACAAAACACATGAGCAAAATGAGCTAAAAAGGCTGGATGCTAAAATGCTAATGAACATGCATCAGGTACCATAGTATATTACTCTATGTGTACCTAAAAAAAAATGTTTACGCTAGCATGCTAACAGTACTATGTTAACATGCTAACAATAACATCCTTAGAGTTAGCATTAGTGAAATACCAAATGACACTGAGGCGTATACCTGCTAAATTAACTAAAAAAGCTAACATGCTAATGTTAGCGTGCAAAAAATGCTAAGTGTAACATGCGTGAAGTAGCAAGGTGTCTACCTGAAAAATGTGTTTAAAATGTTAGCATGCTAACATTAGCTTGCATCAAGCACCAAAATATGACTGAGATGTATACCTACCAAATTAGCTTGAAAAAAGCTAGCATTTTAGCGTTGTAATGCTAACACTATTGTTTGTCAAGTAAAAAATATCTGAGGCTGAGGTGTATACCTGCAAAATTTGCAAAAAAAAGCTAGCATGCTAATATTTCTTTGTGGTGTACAGCCCTTTGTTCTTCAACTGTGGTTGTTTTGAAAGGGCTTTATAAATAAAGTTGGTATGGTATGGTATATTAGCATGCTAACAGTTGTGCCGCAGGCCGTTAAAAGAAATAAGCCACGAGCCGCCATTGGCCCCCGGGCCACATTTTGGACACCTTTAGTAGAAATTTTGTCTGAATGCTGAAGACCCAAAGCCACACTGAAATGCTAACAGTTAGCAAGCTGGCCAGATAGCATCAAGTAACAAAACACATGAGCAAAATGAGCTAAAAAGGCTGGATGCTAAAATGTTAATGAACATGCATCAGGTACCATAATATATTACTCTATGTGTACCTAAAAAAAAATGTTTACGCTAGCATGCTAACATGCTAACAATAACATCCTTAGAGTTAGCATTAGTGAAATACCAAATGACACTGAGGCGTATACCTGCTAAATTAACTAAAAAAGCTAACATGCTAATGTTAGCGTGCAAAAAATGCTAAGTGTAACATGCGTGAAGTAGCAAGGTGTCTACCTGAAAAATGTGTTTAAAATGTTAGCATGCTAACATTACCTTGCATCAAGCACCAAAATGTGACTGAGGTGTATACCTACCAAATTAGCTTGAAAAAAGCTAGCATTTTAGCATTATAATGCTAACACTATTGTTCGTCAAGTAAAAAAAATCTGAGGCTGAGGTGTATACCTGCAAAATTTGAAAAAAAAAGCTAGCATGCTAATATTTCTTTGTGGTGTACAGCCCTTTGTTCTTCAACTGTGGTTGTTTTGAAAGGGCTTTATAAATAAAGTTGGTATGTTATGGCATATTAGCATGCTAACAGTTGTGCCGCAGGCCGTTAAAAGAAATAAGCCACGAGCCGCCATTGGCCCTCGGGCCACATTTTGGACACCTTTAGTAGAAATTTTGTCTGAATGCTGAAGACCCAAAGCCACACTGAAATGCTAACAGTTAGCAAGCTGGCCAGATAGCATCAAGTAACAAAACACATGAGCAAAATGAGCTAAAAAGGCTGGATGATAAAATGCTAATGAACATGCATCAGGTACCATAATATATTACTCTATGTGTACCTAAAAAAAAATGTTTACGCTAGCATGCTAACATGCTAACAATAACATCCTTTGAGTTAGCATTAGTGAAATACCAAATGACACTGAGGCGTATACCTGCTAAATTAACTAAAAAAGCTAACATGCTAATGTTAGCGTGCAAAAAATGCTAAGTGTAACATGCGTGAAGTAGCAAGGTGTCTACCTGAAAAATGTGTTTAAAATGTTAGCATGCTAACATTAGCTTGCATCAAGCACCAAAATGTGACTGAGGTGTATACCTACCAAATTAGCTTGAAAAAAGCTAGCATTTTAGCATTATAATGCTAACACTATTGTTCGTCTAGTAAAAAAAAATCTGAGGCTGAGGTGTATACCTGCAAAATTTGCAAAAAAAAGCTAGCATGCTAATATTTCTTTGTGGTGTACAGCCCTTTGTTCTTCAACTGTGGTTGTTTTTAAAGGGCTTTATAAATAAAGTAGGTATGGTATGGTACGGTATATTAGCATGCTAACAGTTGTGACGCAGGCCGTTAAAAGAAATAAGCCACGAGCCGCCATTGGCCCTCGGGCCACATTTTGGACACCTTTAGTAGAAATTTTGTCTGAATGCTGAAGACCCAAAGCCACACTGAAATGCTAACAGTTAGCAAGCTGGCCAGATAGCATCAAGTAACAAAACACATGAGCAAAATGAGCTAAAAAGGCTGGATGCTAAAATGCTAATGAACATGCATCAGGTACCATAATATATTACTCTATGTGTACCTAAAAAAAAATTTTTACGCTAGCATGCTAACATGCTAACAATAACATCCTTAGAGTTAGCATTAGTGAAATACCAAATGACACTGAGGCGTATACCTGCTAAATTAACTAAAAAAGCTAACATGCTAATGTTAGCGTGCAAAAAATGCTAAGTGTAACATGCGTGAAGTAGCAAGGTGTCTACCTGAAAAATGTGTTTAAAATGTTAGCATGCTAACATTAGCTTGCATCAAGCACCAAAATATGACTGAGGTGTATACCTACCAAATTAGCTTGAAAAAAGCTAGCATTTTAACGTTAGAATGCTAACAGTACACCTGCAAAGTGAGTCAAAATGCTAGCAAGCTAGTATTAGAATGCTAACGATTGAGCCGCGGATTGCCAAAAAAAAACAACTAACGAGCTGGACGAAGTGGCTGGGGAGAGGAAAGTCTGGGCTTCCCTGCTTAGGCTGCTGCCCCCGCGACCCGACCTCAGATAAGCGGAAGAAGATGGATGGATGGAGGTGGGAAATGCCGACTTGATTAAATTGCGATGGCGTTGATGCAGGAAGGGGCGTGGCCTCACCTCGGCTGCCGGCGTGGGGCAGAGCGTTGGTCAGGTGGGTCAGCTCGCCGCCGTGGTTGCCGTCCTCCAGGGGGCACACGTCCACGCCATTCCAGCGGCGAAGCTGCCGCAGCCACGAGGCCTTCTGCTCCGCCTTGCAGTGGGGGTTGAGCACGATGCACATCCACAGCGCCCCTGTACATACACACGTACACACACACACACGTACACGCACACACAACTTTATTGGTCACGTGTGGATGCTTGAAATGACAAGAGAGAGGAAGGGAGGAAGGGAGGAAGGACAAAGGACAAGGAGAGAGGATAAATCAAGGATGACAGATGACATGTGGGGGCGGGGCTTATTATTATTATTATTATTATTATGATTCTCCTTGTCTCTTTGTTAGGACCACACCAAGGACGGGGAGAGAGGGGGATGGGGGGAGGTGTCAAGTGATGAAACGCAGAGCAAGAACTTCCAACTAAAATAGACCCTCCATGACTACAAAACATGAACTTTAATGCTGTCCCTCATATTCACTAACCATGGCGATACTGGAATGCTCATCCCGTACGATATCAGCAGGAGTCGTACCCACTTTGAGTATTTTGTAGTGTGCAATGTTGGCAAAGGTTTGCTCAATGGAGAACGATGGTTGGCACGAAAAACACCCACCTATTTATTATTAACCGTCTGGGATGGACTTATGCTGTCTTTAAGTTAAAGTGGAGTGGTATTTTTTAATTTTTTTTATTTAATAACATGTTGACATATACTTAGGCATATTCTTTTAATTGTACGTATATTTGAATAAAAAGAAACTAGATAAAATAGGTAGATTTTTGTAAATATTTCTATATAATTTTAAATGCTTTTATTTAACAAAATTAGATATATTTAGGTATATTTTTCTTTATAATTAAAAATATATTTTAATTAAAATAAACTAGATAAATTTAGGTAGATTTTTGTAAATATTTCTAAATGTATTTGACAAAATGTTGAGATATATTTAGGTATATTTTTGTAATTTAAAAAAATATATAATTATAAATACATTTTATTGAAATAAACTAGATAAATGTAGGTATATTTTTCTAAATACTTTTATGTTTTTAACAAAATGTTGAGATATCCATCCATCCATCCATCTTCTTCCGCTTATGTTGAGATATATTTAAGTATATTCTTCTAAACATGTCTGTATAATTGTAAATATATTTTAATCAAAATAAACTACATAAACGTAGGTACATTTTAGTAAATATTTCTATATAATTTTAAATGGTTTTATTTAACAAAATGTTGATATACCTCAAAATGTTGATATATTGAGGTATATTTTAGTAGATTTTTGATATTAATACAAATATATTTTAATTAAAAAAGACTACAAACATGTAGGTAGATATTGGTAAATATTTCTATATAATTTTAAATGTTTTTATTTAACAAAATGTTGAGATATATTTAGGTGTATTTTTCTAAATATTTCTATACAGTTATAAATATATTTGAATTAAAATAAACTAGATAAATGTAGGTAGATTTTTGTAAATATTTCTATATAATTTGAAATGTTTTTAAAAAAAGTGTTATATATTTAGGAATATTTTTCTATATAATTATAAATATATTTTATTAAAATAAACTAGATAAATGTAGGTAGATTTTTCTAAATATTTCTATATAATGTTTTTAACAAAAATGTTGAGATATATTGAGGTATATTCTTCTAAACATTTCTGAATAATTGTAAATATATTCTAATCAAAATAAACTACATAAATGTAGGTACATTTTAGTAAATATTCTATATAATTTAAAAAAGTTTTTATTTAACAAAATGTTGTTATATTGAGGTATATTTTAGTAGATTTTTTATATAAATACAAATATTTTAATTAAAATAGACTACATACGTACATGTAGGTAGATGTTTGTAAATATTTCTATATAATTTTAAATGTTTTTGTTTAACAAAATGTTGAGATATATTTGTGTATTTTTCTAAATATTTCTATACAATTATAAATATATTTTAATTAAAATAAACTTGATAAATGTAGGTAGATTTTTGTAAATATTTCTATATAATTTTAAATGTTTTTGTTTAACAAAATGTTGAGATATATTTAGGTATATTTTTGTAAATATTTCTGTATAATTATAAATATATTTTAATTTAAACAAACTAGACAAATGTAGGTAGATTTTTGTAAATATTTCTACATAATTTAAAATGTTTTTAACAAAATTTTGAGATACATTTAGGAATATTTTTCTATATAATTATAAATATATTTTAATTAAAATTAACTAGAAAAATGTAGGTACATTTTTGTAAATATTTCTATATCATTTTAAATATGTTTATTTAACGAAATGTTAAGATATAATTAGGTATATTTTTCTAAATAATTATAAATATATTTTAATTAAAATAAACAAAATAAATGTAGGTAGATTTTTGTAAATATTTCTATATAATTTTAAATGTGTTTATTTAACAAAATGTTGCGATATTATGTATATTTTTCTAAATGTTTCTATATAATTATAAATATATTTCAAATAAAATAAATCAGATAAATGTAGGTAGATTTTTGTAAATATTTCTATATAATTCTAAATGTATTTAACAAAATGTTGACATATATTTAGGTGTATTTTTCTAAATATTTCTATATAATTATAAATATATTTTAATTAAAATAAACTACATAAATGTAGGTAAATTTTTGTAAATATTTCTATAAAATTTCAAATGTTTTTAACAAAATGTTGAGATAAATTTAGGAATATTTTTCTATATAATTATAAATATATTTTAATTTAAATTAACTAGATAAATGTAGGTACATTTTTGTAAATATTTCTATATAATTTGAAATGTTTTTATTCAACACAATGTTGAGATATTTCGGTATATTTTTCTATATAATTATAAATATATTTTATTTAAACTAAACTACATAAATGTAGGTAGATTTAATTTTAAATGTTTTTATTTAACAAAATGTTGAGATATATTTAGGCATATTTTCTAAATATTTCTATAGAAATGCAAATATATTTTAATTAAAAGAAACTAGATAAATGTAGGTACATTTTTGTAAATATTTCTGTATGATTTTAAATGTTTTTATTTAACAAAATGTTGAAATATATTTAGGTATATGTTTGTAAATGTTTCTATATAATCATAAATATATTTTATCTAAAATAAACTACATAAATGTAGGTAGATTTTTGTAAATATTTCTATTTAATTTTTAATGGGTTTTTTTTAACAAAATGTTGAGATGTATTTAGGTATATTTTCTATATAATTATAAATATATTTTAAATAAAATAAACTAGATAAATGTTGGTAGATTTTTGTACATGTTTAGATATAATTATATTCTTCTAATAGATGAATGTAGGTAGATTTACAAGATAAGGTTTCAATGGCAAGATGCTGCCCCCTGCTGTTTGGGAGCCTTAGATAAAGAGCAATATCTCATTACGTCTTATTAAATACTTTGGTTTGTATGTTGCACATTAGCTGACTGCTATGCTAGTATGCCCGTTCCTGTCACTAACTGCATGTCACATGTCAGGTTAACTTTCAGTTTCATTACCCAGCAAGGCGATGCAACCTCGGTGGACAAAAGCATGAGAGATGGGCGACCATTTTAGAGATTGCCCAAACAGTGCTGGTTTTGCTGTTGTTTGTAGAATAAATTGTTAAACTTCTGTCATTGGTTTAGAAGGGGAGAGGGAGGGGCCTAACATGGCGATGATTAGCATGTGATGTTACTTGCAAAGCTAATGAGAACTTTTTGGGTACCGAGTTCATCCCACAGCTGCCTGTACTTGTCGGTCATGGTGGTCCCCTGTTGTCTCCACAGCGCCAGTCGGGGGTCCCCCATGAACTGCTCGGTGATCAGCGTCAACATGCGGGCGCCGTTGGAGTCCCTCATCTTCAGCATCTCTCTCACCTGCGCACACCAGGTGTGTGTGAGCGCTGGCCCGGCTAGCCAGCTAGCGTAGCGGCGGTCTCACCTTGCTGAAGAGCAGGTTGAGCTGCTTGCCCGAGCCGTGGTAGCCCCCCTGGGACAGGAAGAGCTTGACCTGCTCCTGGACTTGCTCCTCGTCCAGATGCCAGCAGTTCTCGTCGTCCACGCTGGCCCCGGCCGTCGGATCAGGAGCGCCTGCGGGCGATTACTCAATCTAACTTGGTCTGTATCACACTTTTTATACTCAGGTCTAAATCCTTTAATCCAAAATATGTGGATGGATCTTTTTTTATTTCCTAGTCAATTATTTTACCTTGTTTCATCATCTTTTGCCTCCTATTTAACTTATTTTACCTTCTATTTACCTTTTTAACATTCTATAATTCTTCTTTTACCTTCAATTTACCTTACTTGACCTTTTATTTACCTTTTTAACCTTCTATTTAGCTTCCATATTTCTTCTTTTACCTTTTATTTACTTTCTATTGACCTTAATTTACCTTTTATTTACCCTTTTCACTTATTTTACCTTCTCTTTTCCTTTTATTTACCTTCTATTTAACTTATTTTACCTTCTATTCATCATTTATGTTCTTTCACCCTCAATTTACTTTATTTGACCTTTACCTCTTTTACCATCTATTTAATTTATTTACCTTCTATATTCCTTCTTTCACCACCCATTTACCTTATATATTCCTTCTTCTACCTTTTACCACCCATTTATCTTTTTTACCTTCTATTTAACTTCCATTCTCTCCTATTTATCTTTTATTTCCCACCTATGTACCTTTTTTACCTTCTATTTAACTTCTTTTATCTCCTATTTCCCTTCTTTTACCCTCAATTTAACTTTTATTTACTTTCTATTTGTCTTTTACCCCTTATCCACCTTATTTGACCTTTTATTTACCCTCAATTTACCTTATATTTAACATCTTTTACCTTTTATTTACCTTCTATTTTGCGTCTTTTACCTTTTAGTCACCTTATTTTGCCTATTATTTACCTTCCTTTACCTCACTTTACCTTATATTTACATTTCGATTAACATCTTACCTTTGAATTACCTTCTATTTTACATATTTTACCTTTGATTTACCCTCTATAATGTGTATTTTATGCTGAAGCTGTTACATATACTGTAATATTGTACATGGTCATTGTTATTTGTTGTATATATTATATAAAAATATATCAGTATATATGATATACTGTCTAAATAATATGTAAATATTACATATATATGTTATATTTTATATTGCTACAACGGTACATTTTTAGTCTACTTTATACCTGCATTGTCCTTTCCATCCTTTGTAACTGAGCTACTGTGTGGAACAATTTCCCTTGTGGATCAATAAAGTTTGTCTAAGTCTAAGTCTCAGTCTCTTTTACACTCAATTTACATTTTATTTACCTGTCATAACTTCCTTTACCTTCTATTTACATGATTTTACCCTGAATTTGTTCTTTTACCTTTTATTTACCTTCTATTTGCCTTCGTTACCTTCTTTTTTTTACCTAACAATTACTTTTTTGTATCTTCTTTCCCTTATATTTACCTTCTCTTTAACTTCTTTTACCTTCTATTAACCTGTTTTACCTTCTAATTTACTAACTTTTACTACCTTCTAGTTAACTTTGTTCAAATATGCCTGTTAAAACACTATTGACTATAGTAAGAATACATTTATGGGAATAAAAACACAGTAGTGGTACAAATAGAAAATAAGCGAATAAAAACACAGTAGTAGTACAAATAGAAAATAAGCGTATTGAAGTTCTTCTGACCGTGGACTTGGTTGATCTGGGAGTTCTGGGACAGGATCTCGTCGGCCAGCTTCTGGGCGGTGGGCAGCACCTCGGTGTGGTGCACGGTGATCAGGTACTGCACCAACTTCTGCAGCTGGTCCCGGTTCATCTGGAAGAGCGTCTCGGAGATGGGCAGGCGCAGCTTGACCAGCTCGGGGCTGCGCACCCGGTAGAGCGAGAGCGCCACCACGTGGGCGCAGTAGAAGATGTCCTTGTTGCCGCAGCCGCACGTCACCGCCGTGATCTTGCAGCGGTCGAAGCTGATGCTCACGCTGCACTGCGCCTCCGCCTCCGACGACGTGGCCGGCTCGCGCACCGTGCCGCTCAGGTGGAAACCTGCGACAAAGGGAGCGGCGCTCAGTCATGGCGGTTTACACCAGGTGGTCCCTGCAAGCGTGCGGACTACCGAGCCTAACGCAAAGTGAGGTTGACTAAGATACACTCTCCGTCGCACATGCACGGGTTGGTAGATGCAACTACTGCCATCGGGAGGTTGCCTACAGCCGCAGCCAAAACAACCCTGTTCATTTTGACTGTTCCTAGAAGTGTTTAAAAACTGGATCTAGTCCACTTCGCCCTCCCCGCTGCTTGCAGAGCTATGCCGCCACAGGCATAGCTCGGTTGGTAGAGTGGCCGTGCCAGCAACTTGAGGGTTCCAGGTTCGATACTCGCTTCCGCCATCCTAGTCACTGCCGTTGTGTCCTTGGGCAAGACACTTTACCCACCCAAACTGGTTTAAATGTAACTTAGATATTGGGTTTCACTATGTTTCACTTATCTCTCACGGACACACACCTGTTGTTGTTGCTGACTTTGGGACTTATCGGCTGCACGACATCAAGGCCGTGAAACAAAGACACGCGGCAGGCTTACACACACACATCCACAAAAATATACGCAACACACACATACCCCGCCCCCAATCTAACGCCCTCAACGCAAATCCCATAGGGGTGAAGGAAGGATGGGCAGCGCCTGAGAGCTGCGGCCAGCCACCATGGCCCCCCCACTCCCTCCCCTCTGTTGCTAGATATCTGGAGATGTGCGTTGTGGTATGTATATGTGTTTTGCTATGGAGGTTTTTTCCCACTCCAGACTGGGCTCCTAAGGGGGAGTATTGTATTTTTTTACTCATCCTTCCTCAGCGTTGACCTTTTTCCCATCTTTTGCGGGGCGCCTTGTGGCGACCCATCAGCGTTCCTGTTCTGTAAACCTGTACACTAGGGGTGTAACGGTACACAAACATTTCGGTTTGGTACGCACCTCGGTTCAGAGGTCATGGTTCGGTTCATTTTCGGTACAGTAAGAAAACAACAAAATATAATTTTTTTTGGCTATTTATTTACCAAATTTGTAAACAATGGCTTTATCCTTTTAACATTGGGAACACTATAATAATTCTGTCCACGTTAATCAACATTAAAGGCCTACTGAAATAGTTTTTAAAAATTTAAACGGGGATAGCAGATCCATTCTATGTGTCATACTTGATCTTTTCGCGATATTGACATATTTTTGATGAAAGGATTTAGTAGAGAACGACGACGATAAAGGTCGCTGATAAAAAAAAGCCTTGTCTGTACCGGAAGTAGCGTGAGGTCACAGGTTGAAAGGCTCCTCACATTTCCCCATTGTTTACACCAGCAGCGAGAGAGATTTGGACAGAGAAAGCGACGATTACCCCATTAATTTGAGCGAGGATGAAAGATTTGTGGATGAGGAAAGTGAGAGTGAAGGACTAGCGTGCAGTGCAGAACGTATCTTTTTTCGCTCTAACCGTAACTTAGGTACAAGGGTTCATTGGATTCCACACTTTCTCCTTTTTCTATTGTGGATCACGGATTTGTATTTGAAACCACCTCGGATACTATATCCTCTTGAAAATGAGAGTCGAGAACGCGAAATGGACATTCACAGTGACTTTTATCTCCACGGCAAAGCTCTTTAGCTACTGAGCTAACGTGATAGCATCGGGCTCAAATGCAGATAGAAGCAAAATAAATAAACCCCTGACTGGAAGGATAGACAGAAGATCAACAATACTATTAAACCATGTACATGTAAATACACGGTTAATACTTCCCAGCCTGGCAAAGCTTAACAATGCTGTTGCTAGCGACGCCATTGAAGCTAACTTAGCAACGGGACCTCACAGAGCTATGATAAAAACATTAGCGCTCCACCTACGCCAGCCAGTCCTCATCTGCTCATCAACACCCGTGCTCACCTGCGTTCCAGCGATCGACGGAAGGACGGAGGACTTCACCCGATCATCCGTGCGGTTGGCGGCTAGCGTCGGCTAGCGCGTCTGCTATCCAAGTAAGTCCTCCTGGTTGTGTTGCTACAGCCAGCCGCTAATACACCGATCCCACCTACAACTTTCTTCTTTGCAGTCTCCATTGTTCATTAAACAAATTGCAAAAGATTCACCAACACAGATGTCCAGAATACTGTGGAATTTTGAGATGAAAACAGAGCTTTTTGTATTGGATTCAATGGTGTCCGAATACTTCCGTTTAACTATTGACGTCACGCGCATACGTCATCATACATAGACGTTTTCAACCGGAAGTTTAGCGGGAAATTTAAAATTGCACTTTATAAGTTAACCCGGCCGTATTGGCATGTGTTGCAATGTTAAGATTTCATCATTGATGTATAAACTATCAGACTGTGTGGTCGGTAGTAGTGGCTTTCAGTAGGCCTTTAAACAGTTTCAAGTCAACTCATCATGCTTAATTTATTACAGCATTTGGGAAGCCTGTAGTTGATTTTTATTATGTAAATGTTATATTTTTATCAACATGTGATAGCAGGGACCCTGCCATTCAAAACTAGGCTGCTGCCTTACTAATGATTAGTGTAACCATAGCTGAAAAAATGGTACAATAGCAAGAGGAGAGACTATTCATCCCTGAACACCATGGAGTTCATGTAGGCTTAAAGGCCTACTGAAATGATTTTTTAAAATTCAAACGGGGATAGCAGATCCATTCTATGTGTCATACTTGATCATTTCGCGATATTGCCATATTTTTGCTGAAAGGATTTAGTAGAGAAAATCGACGATAAAGTTCTCAACTTTTGCTCGCTGATAAAAAAAAGCCTTGCCTGTACCGGAAGTAGCGTGACGTCACAGGAGCTAGTATTCCTCACAATCTTCCTTTGTTTACAATGGAGCGAGAGAGATTCGGACCGAGAAAGTGACGATTACCCCATTAATTTGAAAGAGGATGAAAGATTCGTAGATGAGGAACGTTACAGTGAAGGACTAGAGAGGCAGTGATGGACGTATCTTTTTTCGCTCTGACCGTAACTTAGGTACAAGCTGGCTCATTGGATTCCACACTCTCCTTTTTCTATTGTGGATCACGGATTTGTATTTTAAACCACCTCGGATACTATATCCTCTTGAAAATGAGAGTCGAGCACGCAAAATGGACATTTAAAGTGACTTTTATCTCCAAGACAATACATCGGTGACACACTTAGCTACTGAGCTAACGTGATAGCATCGTTCTCAAATGAAGATAGAAACAAAATAAATAAACATCTGACTGGAAGGATAGACAGAAGATCAACAATACCATTAAACCATGTACATGTAACTACACGGTTAAAAATTCTCAGCCTGGTAAGGCTTAACAATGCTGTTGCTAACGACGCTAAGGCTAATTTAGCAACTTAGCAACCGGACCTCACAGAACTATGATAAAAACATTAGCGCTCCACCTACGCCAGCCAGCCCTCATCTTCCCATCAACAGCCGTGCTCACCTGCGTTCCAGCGATCGACGGCGCAACGAAGGACTTCATCCGTGGGTTTGGCGGCAAGCATCGGCTAGGCATAGTAAGTAGTCCTTGTTGTGTTGCTGTAAGTATTGTACTTAGCCGCTAATACACCGATCCCACCAACAACGTTCTTCTTTGCAGCCTCCATTGTTCATTAAACAAATTGCAAAAGATTCACCAACACAGATGTCCAGAATACTGTGGAATTTTGTCGAAGAAAACAAGAGGTTTTTGTATCGGGTCCGATGGGGTCCGACCACTTCCGTGGATTTTGTGACGTCACGCGCATAAATCATATCCAAAGGAGTTTTTCAACCGGAAGTGTGGCGGGAATTTTAAAATTGCACTTTATAAGTTAACCCGGCCGTATTGGCATGTGTTTCAATGTTAAGATTTCATCATTGATATATAAACTATCAGACTGTGTGGTCGGTAGTAGTGGGTTTCAGTAGGCCTTTAATGATGCAGTTACATTATTATATCAACTATAAGAGGCAGAAAGTCTTCATTTAACATAATGTCCTGCTTCAACACAGCTCAATCAACACAGAAAAGGGTAAAGTGAAATAACAGACAGACAGGGCTTTGCTGTCCGTAACACAGACACACGACAAAATGAGCTAACGTTACGCTAAAAGCGAATTAGCCTTCACCTCAAGCCAGGACTGCGAGCAAGCTGAGCTGCCGTTTATGTTTCTAGAAGGTCAACGGGCTCATAGTGATGTTACTAGTAGTTGACTGGGAGGTGTTTATTATCATTTGGGGAGAGTCCGCCGCCTGATGATTACCTGCTAAACACTAAGCACTGACTACATGCGCTCTGAATACGCACTGCTGATTGGCTGTTACCGCTCTGTATGTAACCAATCAGATGGTTGTGTGGGTGGGACAATACTGGGTGCTGTGTAGAGGACTGACAGAGACAGGCAGAAGGAAGCGCAGGCGGCTACTTAATATGTCCGTGTGGAAACTCGTCCGGTACACCTCTGAACCGAACCGAAACCCCCGTACCGAAAGGGTTCAATACAAATACACGTACCGTTACACCCCTACTGTGCACTGTTTGTTTGTCTAATCTTGAACAGCTTTGCGCTGAAAACAAAGTTTCGTTGTACTTGTGCAATGACAATAAAGACCTATCCTATCCTGAAGCGCTTTGAGTCACGAGAGAAAAGCGCTATATAAATATAATTCACTCCACTTCACACTGTCGGGGCGGCGCTCGCTCCTCCAGTCGCGCCTGGCCTGCAGCTGAACCGCCGACGTAACGAGCGCGGGGGAGGCCGCTGCCGGGGTGGAGGGGGGACTAGAGAGAGAGAGAGAAGGGGAAAGAAAAAAAAAAAAAGTGGAAACGCTCTCAGCTGAGCGCCGCGTCAGGAGGGTTGTCTTGGCGGCGAGCCAAAGCGCTGAGCTCAGCATTCTGTCATGCACTTCCTCTCTTGCATAACACGGCTCGGGCGCACCGCGTGGCAACCCCACTCCACTCCTGCCCCCAACGTGGCTGTCATTACTTGATCATTTCGCCACACCGCTGCCCGTATAGGCGTGAACGGGCGCTTCTCCGCCGAGGTGTGCTTTTGTGTGCATCGGGCCGAGTTCTGGTGATGACACTGCGGGGGAGGCTAATCTGTTCCCCGTGGCCATGCGGAGGCACCCCGGGGGAGGGGAGCTAGAAAAGGAGGCGTAAACAAGCAATCAATGGTCACGCTAGGCTAATTAGCATCTGTCCTCTGCGGGTACTGGCGACATACCACTTGCGGATAATGGCTGCCTCTAGCTAGGGATGGGGACTGAGAGGATTTTTCCAGTTCCACTTTAGATTCTCCTTAACCAGTCGGTTGCTGAACGGTTCTCTAATCGATTCTTTTTGGGAGGTAAAAACAGAGAAAAAAGGGTGGATTAGCATTTTATTTAGTTTAGAGTAGGGTTGTATGGTATACCGGTACTGGTATAGTACCACGATACTAATTAATCATATTCAATACTATACCGCCTCTAAAAAGTACCGAAACCACCCCCCCCTGCCCAACCATCGTCGTCATGTCGTGACATTGCTGGTTTTACGAGCAGAGGAGCATGTTCGGCAGCGCGCGCACACTGAGTACTTACAAGCAGACACAGTGTGTAGACAGAAAAGGGAGAACGGACGCATTTTGGTGTAAAAAGTAAAGATAAAGGTGAAGTTATAACACTGACACACCCTCAGGGAGAGGTGCTTTAAGACATGGCTATCTAGCTAGCGGATAACATCCATCCGCAGTGTTTTAGCTACTTCTAAATCACTAATCCTGGCCTCTATGGCGACAAATAAAGTAAGTTTCTTACAAGTCACTGGAGGACGAGGAATAGCTAAACTTGCTTCACTACACACCGTAGGAGGATACAATAGCTCAACGGCGTCACAATGTAAACAAATGCCACGGGTGGATCTACACCCGACATCCACTGTAATGATACCAAGTACAGGAGTGTATCTCGTCGATACTACTATATATATATATTTTTTAAATTCATATTATATTCATAAACTCAGTAAATATGTCCCTGGACACACGAGAACTTAAATTATGACCAACGTATGATCCTGTAATTACTTGGTATCGGATCGGTACCAAGCTATACCGGTGCGGTATGGCTCTGTTGGTAGAGTGGCCGTGCCAGCAACTTGAGGGTTCTGGGTTCGAGCCCCACTTCTGCCATCCTAGTCACTGCCGTTGTGCCCTTGGGCAAGACACTTTACCCACCTGCTCCCAGTGCCACCCACACTGCTTTAAATGTAACTTAGATATTGGCTTTCACTATGTAAAAGCGCTTTGAGTCACTAGAGAAAAGCGCTATATAAATATAATTCACTTCACTAAATGTGTGGTATCACCCAAAACTAATGCAAAGTATCAAAGAAGAGAAGAATAAGTGATTATTACATTTGAACAGAAGTGTAGATAGAACATGTTCAAACAGAAAATAAGCCAATTCTTCATGTTTACATCGATTGTACCAACTTTTCGGTTGGCGAACCGTGTTGAAGAACCAATTCAAGTTCATAGGGTGAAGTGTCTTGCTCAAGGACACAACGGACGTGACTCGGTTGGTAGAAGGTGGGGATCGAACCAGGAACCCTCAGGTTGCTGGCACGCCCACTCTCCCAATTGGGCGCTTTTACATTATGCATGCGGGTAATAACCTGTGATTAATCGAAATGCATATGCATATTTTTTTTTTACGTATAACTTGCTTTAAAATCCTAAATGGAGGTGACAAGCAGATATTGAACTCTTTGCTTTTATCTCACAAAAATAGTTTTGCAATACAGTATATAATAATATAATCGGCATGTTCTGATAATATTAAAGTTAAAAAAAATATGCATTTTTTTCCTGTCAAAATTGAAAGAACATATTCATACCTCCCTGCTTGGCACTCTTTTTGATTGGTTGATTGATTGATTGATTGATTGAAACTAGGGATGTCCGATAATGGCTTTTTGCCGATATCCGATATTCCGATATTGTCCAACTCTTAATTACCGATACCGATATCAACCGATTAGGGCTGAAACTAACGATTAATTTGATAATCGATTAATCTGTCGATTATTACTTCGATTAATCGATTAATAATCGGATAAAAGAGACAAACTACATTTATATCCTATCCAGTATTTTATTGGGAAAAAAACAGTTTACTGGCACCATACTCATTTTGATTATTGTTTTTCAGCTGTTTGTAAATGTTGCAATTTATAAATAAAGGTTTATTTAAAAAAAAAAAAAAAAAAAAAGTTTTTTAAAAATACATTTTAAACTCTGCGCATGCGCATAGCATAGATCCAACGAATCGATGACTAAATTAATCGGCAACTATTTTAATAATCGATTTTTAATCGATTAGTTGTTGCAGCCCTACAACCGATATATACAGTCGTGGAATTAACACATTATTATGCCTAATTTGGACAACCAGGTATGGTGACGATAAGGTCCTTTTTTTTTTTAATTAATAAAATAAGATAAATAAATTAAAAACATTTTCTTGAATAAAAAAGTAAGTAAAACATAGAAACTAGTAATTAATGAAAATGAGTAAAATTAACTGTTAAAGGTTAGTACTATTAGTGGACCAGCAGCACGCACAATCATGTGTGCTTACGGACTGTATCCCTTGCAGACTGTATTGATATATATTGATATATAATGCAGTGTTTCCCATAAACTGCCAAGATACCTGTGGCGGTGGGGGCATGGCTATGGGCGTGGTCACCATGACATCATCGAGTAATTTGCATAATTTACTACAATGATATGATTTTCTCTAAAAAGTCTTAAAAAAATGTATACTTACTAATTAATAATAACAGTTTTGTTTTAAACGTCCATCCATCCATCCATTTTACAATACAATTACAACACTTTATGTACATATTTATATACAGATTTGAACAATAAGTTATTCACTGAAATATATTTATTAATTGTGGTTCTTACAAAAAATATATCTTATAAAATATAAAAGCTAAAATGTCTCATAAAGCTCTGCCCCTTTAATTAGTGCATACTAAATAATTTAACTTTAGCCTACTACTACAACCATATTATTTACCAGCAACATAAAGTGAAACAGAGGCAGAGGTGTCCTGCCACTGTCAGTAACAAATAAACAGAAAACAGTAGTGGTGGTAGATAGACACAGAGCTTCCTGAAACATCTGATCCACTGAACAAAGAGCTCCAAAAATCTTGAACTTTAGACTGCCATCAGTTTTACTCCCTACACTTAACCATGTGTTTCCTACTGCCTGCAGACTTTGCACCCTTTGTTATACACACATGTTGTGTTTCTAATATAAATACATTTAATAAAGTCAAATACAAATAAGGCAACAAGAGAAGTATCCTACACTTCTCTTTTGTAAAGTAAATCTGAACAGCCGATATGGGCATCTATATCAACTATATGATTTGCCTGAGAAGCTGGAGAGGACAAAAAATAAATAAATAAAAAATAAAAATAAATAAAAATAATTTATTTATTTTTTTAATTATTTATTTATTTTATTTGTGGTGGATGTAATTCTTTCGTGGCGGGCCGCCACAAATAAATGAATGTGTGGGAAACACTGAGATTGCACAGTACAGTACATATTCCGTACAATTGACCACTAAATGGTAACACCCCAATAACTTTTTCAACTTGTTTAAGTCGGGGTCCACGTTAATCAATTCATGGGTTGGAATTGGGGGGTTAAATCACCAAAAAATTATTCCCGGCCGCGGCCACCGCTGCTGCTCACTGCTCCCCTCACCTCCCAGGGGGTGATCAAGGGTGATGGGTCAAATGCAGAGAATAATTTCGTGTGTGGGTGACAATCATTGGTACTTTAATTTAATTTGGTAAAAAAAATATATATATATATTTTTTATCGAAACCCATTTTTTCCAGGCTTTCGCGGGCCACATAAAATGATGTGGCAGGCCAGAACTGGCCCCCCCTGCCCCGGGCCTCGAGTTTGACACCTGTGATATAAAAAGGTAAAACAAACAAAACTTTCGACTTGTGTGAGGGACAATGTGGTTATGTACGTGCTCTCTTGTCCCAGTCCAGCCTGATTAGCCCCCAGAGCAGGGGCCAACATATGGAGGGGGGCCGGGGGGCGGGGCCAGGACAAGGCGACCAGTCAAGTGAGCGACGGCGCTACTAGTTAATGTGTGTTGAGGGAGGGAGGGGCTTGGGGGTGGGGGGTTCTGGGAAATTGAGGTCAGTGAGGATTTGGGTTAACTGGGTCAATCTGTGTGCTCGGCTTCTTTGAGGCGCTAGCGTGCTAATCGATGGCATGGACCGCTGCACTTTAACGGAACATCGTTCAGTCATTCGTTCATTCAGCGCCATTGTGCCGCTGCGCTGCGTTCAGGGACGCCGCCGGTGTCAGGTGACGCCGTGTGTGCGCACACAAAGGGGGACGTTCTGGACATGTGACAACACGTGCCGTTCAACTGTTGAGATGAGACGTGTCGTGTCGTGCCGGCGTGCGAGGACGCAGTCGGCGGCGCCGTCGCTCCTTTTTTGTTCATCCTCGTCCATTTCTTTCCACTCCAGAGAGCCACGGCGGTCGTTTTCTCCCACGGCGGCTAATGAGCGCCACGATTCCACAAAGGGGGGGGTCGATAAAATCAAATAAAACCTTTTAAGGCCGCCCCTGCTGATGAGTACGGTGTCGTTTATTCACGCTAGCTTAGCATTAGCACGGCTAACCAGGTAACTTTGTCACAAACGAGTTGCATTTGGTACAAAAGTAGTCTTGGCGATAAAACGATATCAATAAATATCGCCATACATACATAATCGATATCAATAATGAGAAGGTGTTGGATCATTTGTATTTCTTTATCGTGGGAAGAAAGCGTATGGAGATGCTACATGCTACATTCACAGACTTTATACTGAATTGTGTTGATTGGCAAACAAGGATGAGTTACCTC
Source organism: Entelurus aequoreus (assembly GCF_033978785.1). Lineage (NCBI taxonomy): Eukaryota > Metazoa > Chordata > Actinopteri > Syngnathiformes > Syngnathidae > Entelurus > Entelurus aequoreus. The sequence continues at coordinate 80,502,562 of NC_084738.1, read as the reverse complement.
CTGTATGGAGATGCTACATGCTACATTTACAGACTTTATATTGTGTTGATTGGCAAACGAGGATGAGTTACCTCCTGTATGGAGATGCTACATGCTACATTCACAGACTTTATATTGTGTTGATTGGCAAACAAGGATGAGTTACCTCCTGTATGGAGATGCTACGTGCTACATTCAGACTTTATATTGTGTTGATTGGCAAACAAGGATGCGTTACCGCCAATATGGAGATGCTACATGCTACATTCAGACTTTATATTGTGTTGATTGGCAAACAAGGATGAGTTACCTCCTGTATGGAGATGTTACATGCTACATTCACAGACTTTATATTGTGTTGATTGGCAAACAAGGATGAGTTACCTCCTGTATGGAGATGCTACATTCACAGACTTTATATTGTGTTGATTGGCAAACAAGGATGAGTCACCTCCTGTATGGAGATGCTACATGCTACATTCACAGACTTTATATTGTGTTGATTGGCAAATAAGGATGAGTTACCTCCTGTTTGGAGATGCTACATGCTACATTCAGACTTTATATTGTGTTGATTGGCAAACAAGGATGAGATACCTCCTGTATGGAGATGCTACATTCACAGACTTTATATTGTGTTGATTGGAAAACAAGGATGAGTTACCTCCTGTATGGAGATGCTACATGCTACATTCAGACTTTATATGCCTCCTGTATGGAGATGCTACATGCTACATTCACAGACTTTATATTGTGTTGATTGGCAAACAAGGATGAGTTACCTCCTGTTTGGAGATGCTACATGCTACATTCAGACTTTATATTGTGTTGATTGGCAAACGAGGATGAGATACCTCCTGTTTGGAGATGCTACATGCTACATTCAGACTTTATATTGTGTTGATTGGCAAACAAGGATGAGTTACCTCCTGTATGGAGATGCTACATTCACAGACTTTATATTGTGTTGATTGGCAAACAAGGGTGAGTTACCTCCTGTATGGAGATGCTACATTCACAGACTTTATATTGTGTTGATTGGCAAACAAGGATGAGTCACCTCCTGTATGGAGATGCTACATGCTACATTCACAGACTTTATATTGTGTTGATTGGCAAATAAGGATGAGTTACCTCCTGTTTGGAGATGCTACATGCTACATTCAGACTTTATATTGTGTTGATTGGCAAACAAGGATGAGATACCTCCTGTATGGAGATGCTACATTCACAGACTTTATATTGTGTTGATTGGAAAACAAGGATGAGTTACCTCCTGTATGGAGATGCTACATGCTACATTCAGACTTTATATGCCTCCTGTATGGAGATGCTACATGCTACATTCACAGACTTTATATTGTGTTGATTGGCAAACAAGGATGAGTTACCTCCTGTTTGGAGATGCTACATGCTACATTCAGACTTTATATTGTGTTGATTGGCAAACGAGGATGAGATACCTCCTGTTTGGAGATGCTACATGCTACATTCAGACTTTATATTGTGTTGATTGGCAAACAAGGATGAGTTACCTCCTGTATGGAGATGCTACATTCACAGACTTTATATTGTGTTGATTGGCAAACAAGGATGAGTTACCTCCTGTATGGAGATGCTACATGCTACATTCACAGACTTTATATTGTGTTGATTGGCAAACAAGGACGGAAGTATGGAAGCAAGGTTGGTTGCATGAACAAAGACCCTCGCTGTCTGGTAACCTAGCAACGCAGGAAGTGGTCACTGATCAGTGGGCGCGACACGCTAACAGCCAATCAGGTGACAGTATCAACTATCATGTTTGGTTGTCTGGAGGTTGATTCTCTGCATGGAGTGAGAAGAGAAAGTCAAAATAAAGAAATTGTGGATAAAAGAGGAAATGGCACTTTTTGGGGATTTTCCCAAAGGGACCGTAGTCAGACCAATGTGGTCTGTAAATGATGGTAATACCACACCACCTTAGCTCACCCTTTAGAGCACAGCTGTAACTTCCTGGCACGAAACATGAAGAAAATAGTTCTTCCCCGTTTACATTTTCACACTTTGCACTATTTTCTTAGACTTTATGAAGCATTTCTTACATATTCCTTGTTTTTTCACCTTCACCTTGATTCAGTAAGGTTATTGTTAAGTGTTCTATGTGACTTTACAGTTATTACAATATTTTATTTTTATTATTTATATTATACCTCATTATGTTTTATTATATATGATAATATATTTTGTATATATATGATATCATGTTATTCTATATATTATAATTATTAATATATTATATACATATACTATAGGACATAAATAAATACACTAAAATAAATACATATAATATATTACTATAATTATATTATTTAACATTTGTATTATTTTAATATTGTTTAAAAAAAATGTAATTTGTAAAAAAATTTAAAAAATATTTACAGTGATTTACGCCACATGTGTCAAACTCAAGGCCCGGGGGCCAGATTTGGCCCGCCACGTCATTTAAGGCGGCCCGCGAAAGCCCTGAAATAATATGCGTCAATAAAGCATTTTATTATTTACTAAATGTAATCTTTTCATTGTGACGGACAGAAATACGTGTATTGCATGCAATTGAGTATATTCATAAATTATATATGGTTTACAAGTGGCCCTCTTAGGGCAGCCATAACTGCGACGTGGCCCCTGATTGACATTGTTTACATTGAGTGTGTTCCATGTTTGTGTTGACATTTCCTTTCTTCCTTGATTGCTGAGGGGGTTATAATCAGAGGAGGTTACATTTAAATAAAAGTCTACATTCAATATATTTTTCCCCTGCTCCTTATTTTCAATAGGTCATGAAAAAATATCGATAATTAACGATATCGACCAATAAAAAACGTATTTTCACTTTTTTGCTGTTTTCGTGTGTGTAGTGTTTTACTTCTTGTCTTGCGCTCCTATTTTGGTGGCTTTTTCTCTTTTTTTGGTATTTTCCTGTAGCAGTTTCATGTTTTCCTTTGAGCGATATTTCCCGCATCTACTTTGTTTTAGCAATCAAGAATATTTCAGTTGTTTTTAATCCTTCTTTGTGGGGACTTTGTTGATTGTCATGTCATGTTCGGATGTACTTTGTGGACGCCGTCTTTGCTCCACAGTAAGTCTTTGCTGTCCTCCAGCATTCTGTTTTTGTTTACTTTGTAGCCAGTTCAGTTTTAGTTTCGTTCTGCATAGCCCTCCCTAAGCTTTAATGCCTTTGCTTAGGGGCACTCACCTTTTGTTTATTTTTGGTTTAAGCATTAGATACCCTTTTACCTGCACGATGCCTCCCGCTGTTTCCGACATCTACAAAGCAATTGGCTACCGGCTGCCACCTACTGATATGGAAGAGTATTACACGGTTACTCTGCCGAGCTCTACACAGCATAGACTGCGTTAGCCAACAACAAATAATTGCCTAAATGGCGACAGTTTGACCCTGGAACGGACTATTCCCATTACTTCCAATTGGAAAAATTGTTTCGAAAGCCGAAACAGACCATTGGTGATTAGCGAGTTTTGTAGCGACTAGCCACAAGCGTCCGATTTTACGCTGTTCCAAACAGAATTTCTGTTTGGCACGGCGTGTTAACAGGCAAGGTCGATGTAGGCGCGTGCCAGGCACACACTTAGTCACACCAATAACCGCTTCTATCCGCAATTAACTTTGTTACTTCCTTGTTGACGCATAACACAATCCCCCTCCCCCCACAGGTAAAAACAGGCTAAGTATCTTATCTTAAAGGCTTTAAGTCAACTGCTTTAAATCAGGTTGGACTTGCAACGCAATAAAGCAGATGAGCTTGCATGAGTCAACGGCGCGGGTCGGGACAAGCCGCCCGTGTGTACCGTACCGCCAGGTAAAACCAGATTGGGCGATGAGCTGTCGCTCGAAAACACAGAAAATCAGACTTTGTACGTTCGGAGCACACGGCACGGACTGCACTTCTTGGCTGCAACCAGCAGAGGCGCCGGTGAGGCAGTTTCTACTCCTTTGATGTGGAAAGAATTCCAGCGACATTTTTCTCTGTATTTTCTTCTCGGGCTGGGCGATATCACTGAAAACTGCATCACCATACAAGTGTTTTATATCAGTTGTAGGGCTGCAACAACTAATAGATTAAATCGATTAAAATCGATTATAAAAATAGTTGCCGATTAATTTAGTCATCGATTCGTTGGATCTATGCTATGCGCATGCGCAGAGGCTTTTTTTTTTTTTTTTTAATAAACCTTTATTTATAAACTGCAACATTTACAAACAGCTGAGAAACAATAATCAAAATAAGTATGGTGCCAGCATGCTTGTTTTTTTTCAATAAAATACCGGATAGGATAGAAATGTAGTTTGTCTCTTTTATCCGATTATTAATCGATTAATCGAAGTAATAATCGACAGATTAATCGATTATCAAATTAATCGTTAGTTGCAGCCCTAATCAGTTGACGTCGATAATTATTGATATATTTTAAATGACCTATGTAAAAAAAGAAAAAAAAGAAACAAACATTTTTATTTAAATGTAACCTTCCTCGGATTATAATCCCCTCAGCTATCAAGGCAGAAAGAAAATGTCAACACTAGCATGGAAAACACTCTATGTAAACAATGTCAATCAAAGTAATGAAAAAAATAAAATGACATTTTTTTTACAAACAATAAAATAATAAAAATAATGTAATGATAATAATATATCAATATATATATATATATATATATATATATATATATATATATATATCAATATATATATATATATATATATATATATATATATATACACATATATATATATATATATATATATATATATATATATATATAATATTATATTATATATAATGTATAATATTTTATATAATATTATGTATAATATATACAGTATAATAATAATACACAATATATAAAAATAATATGGGCTTAATTAATAATAATGCTCTTAATATTATATTAAAAATTAAATAAAAATAATCAAAATTGTAAAATTACATTGAACACTGAACAATAAAATCTTAAAAAGAAGGTGCAAAAATAAGGAATATGTAAGAAATGTTTCATAAAGTGTAACAAAAAAAATGTAAAATGTGAAAATGTAAACGCAGAGAAACCTGAGAAGAACTATTTTCTGCAGGTTTAGTGCCAGGAAGTTACAGCGGTGCTTTAAAGCAGCGGTTCTCAAATGGGGATACGCGTACCCCTGGGGGTACTTGAATGTATGCCAAGGGGTACGTCAGATTTTTTTAAAAGGTCTGTCAAAAAGAACTGTGAAAAGAAATGCAACAATGCAATATTCAGTGTTGACAGCTAGATTTTTTGTGGACATGTTCCATAAATATTTATGTTTAAGATTTCTTTTTTTGTGAAGAAATGTTTAGAATTAAGTTCATGAATCCAGATGGATCTCTATTACAATCCCCAAAGAGGGCACTTTAAGTTGATGATTACTTCTATGTGTAGAAATCTTTATTTATAATTGAATCACTTGTTTATTTTTCAAAAATTTTTGAGTTATTTTTATATCTTTTTTTCCAAATAGTTCAAGAAAGACCACAACAAATGAGCAATATTTTGCACTGTTATACAATTTAATAAATCAGAAACTGATGACATAGTGCTGTATTTTACTATCTCTTTTTTTCAACCAAAAATGCTTTGCTCTGATTAGGGGGTACTTGAATCAAAAAAAATGTTCACAGGGGGTACATCACTGAAAAAAGGTTGAGAACCACTGCTCTAAAGGGTGAGGGCGCCTTGCATCTTTTACAGACCACATTGGTCTGACTACGGTCTGTCTGTAGGCCAGGCGATATGGCCTGAAAATAAAATCTCCAATTTCATCACAAAAAATTCGATTCACGATTTCTTACGATGTTTTCCCCTACTTTTTAAAGAACCCAATGAATAAAACATGGCAGTCTATATTCAAAGCAAGTTTTGCTTTTATTTGATCAAAACTAGCAGTTTGAATGACATCTTACTAATTTGTGTGATGTTATTTCTAGACTTAATATGAATTGTGATTTTTATGCAATAATTTTCCAACAACTAAATAAAAATTGTATTACTATTGATAACGTGTCTATCACGATATATATTGATATAGTTTTATCGCCCAACCCTATTTTCCTCTTTCAATTATAACATGATAAAATAAGTCAAAATAAATCATTTTGATTTATGAGTGTAGAAGCAAGCAATGAAAAAAATTTGAAGTAATTTTTAAAACTTAAATATGATTGTTTGTTTTTCTGCCCGCCAATATTTAAAAGAATACAACAACAAAAAAGCTCTTGCCACATTGCACTTCAATATTTACAGCTTTGCCTACTTTTTTATTTTATGTTATTATATATATATATATATATATATATATATATATATATATATATATATATATATATATATATATATATATATATATATATATATATATATATACATACATTTATATATATACACATATATATATGTATATATATATATATATACATTTATATATATACACATATATATATATATATACATATATATATATACATATATATATATACATATATATATATATATATACATATATATATATATATACATATATATATATATATATATATATATATATATATATATATATATATATATATATGTACATATATATATGTATTTTTATATATATATATATATATATATATATATATATATATATATATATATATATATATATATATATATAAAAATACATATATATATATATATATATATATATATATCTTTTTTTTTCTTCTTTTTTTTAATTGGCCAAAATTAATCACATTCAATGATAAAAACGGCTCAATCAAGTAAAAATATCAATACTTCAGCAGTATTGGCCACCAGATGGGACCAAACTAATCACAGTGTGCTGTTCAGTATCGTGGCCACTGATTGGCTAAGCCTCAGTCAGCATTACTATAATGGATTAAATGAGTGTAAAGGTGACTATGTGGGTGTTAGTTCATGTCTAGAGGGTTCTAATAGTGTTAAAAACCCTCATTTAGAAGACTCTAAACAGTTTTTTTATTTATAATAATTTATTCTCAGAAATTAATTGACCATGGTCAATAGCAATAAACAAAGGTTTACTGTCAATAAATATATTTAAATATATAGTGATTGATTATTAAAGTGTTTGTGATTTAAATGTCCATTGTTGGTGTCAACGACACCTCAGCCGACGCCCGTGATTGACGACATTAACTTTTTGTTCACTCCTGAGTAGCCTGGCTAAGCGGTCGTCCAGGGTGACAAAAGACGAGCTATTTAGGGTCCGTGCCCCCGGAGAACTGCCCGTCAGACAGGCTGTGACCTGCCGGGACAAAAGGATGGACGACTCGCGAGCGAATCCTCTTAAAGTCGTGGAAGAGGAAAGCAACCTGGCTGCGAGCAGCGTCCACTTAAGTCCTGAGGCCTCACAGCGTGGGAGCGCTAATGCTAATCAACGCCAGGCTCTGTCCTCTCATCTCCGTGAAGAAGAACCTCTGAGGTGCGTCAAGACCAAACATGTCTGTGGTAGACTTGAGGGCCGGGGCCTAAATTCTGCACCTTGGTGCACAAAATGAGGGCAATGTAGAGTAGTGTCTCGCACAGTCTCTTAGATGTCGGACGCTGCCCTAAAAGCTGTCGTGGAGATTTTGGAAGCTTTTATAGGAGCTTCAGAAGTCCACAATGTATGTTGCAGACCTTTGAGCTTTCTGTAGGACCCTTGGGAGCTGCTACAAAGTCCAGAAACTGAGACATGACCTCTAGAAACTTGAGGAGCAGGAAGTTTTTGGCTCTAGACTCAGGAATTTTATCCAAAAGCTACTGGCCTTTGAAACTCTGGGAGCCACTCTAGAAACACTAAAAATAGCTTGAAAAGCTACACTGGGTTGCTGTGTACACTCTAGTATCAATCTCGAGGCAATAATATGCATCCTTCAAAAACTGAACAAGTTCTAATAGATGTTGAGGATGTAGAACCATACTCCAAAAAGTGATTTTCACTTAAAAGCTACTGAGGAACCTTTTGACATTTACTGGAACTCTGAAGGCTACTCTAGAAGCTATTGTACCGAACTCCAGGAACTATCGTTTAAACTCTGGAAGCTGATTACAAACAAATATCTAGAGGCCACTGGTCCTAATAAGTGCCAAAGTCTTCCTAAATGCAAATCTCCAGACGCTAAAAGGTGCTCTGGAAGCTTAAAGGGCTGCTGTACAAACTATAGAAACCGCTGTACAAACTCTAGAAGCTGCCATGCGTACTCCCGAAACTACTAGACAAGTTCTAAAAGCTGGTGAGGAGAGTCAAGTTTTTGAACCCTGACAAATCTGGATGGTGCTAAAAGCTACAGTTCACACTCCAGGGACCTCTCCAAACCGCCCTGGAAGCTCCAGAAAGTGTTGGCCCCAATAGCTGCTCCAGAAACTTAAGTGGCTGCTGTACAAAGATAATAGTCATACTCCAGAATCTGCTAAACACGTTCTAGATGCTGACAAGAAAGCTCTTAAAGCTGCTGAGGAAAGTCAAGAGCTTTTGGAACCCTGGCAAATCTGAATGGTGCTCTACCAGCTACTGTACAAACTCTAGGAACTGTCATATAAATGCTGTAAGCTGATTACAAACAAAGCTCTAGAAGTGTAATAAGTGATAGATGCTCAAGAAGTGACTGTGGAATCTCTGAAATCTCCAGACGCTAAAAGCTGTACAAACTCTAGAAACTGCTGTGCAAACTCGAGAAGCTATCATGTATATTACAGAAACTGTTAGACAAGTCCTAGAAGCTGGTGGATACAATGAGGAGGTTTTGGAACCCGACCGAATCTGGATGGTGCTAAAAGCTACAGTACAAACTCCAGGGGCTGCTGCAGAGACTTCTCCAAGCTGTTCTGGAAGCTTCAGAAAGTTTTGGCCCCAGTAGCTGCACTAGAAACTTAAGTGGTTGCTGTACAAAGACACTAGTCATACTCCAGAATCTGCTAGACAAGTTGTAGATGCCGATAAAGAAGCTCTAGAAGCTGGTGAGGACAGTCAGGAGCTTTTAGAACCCTAGCAAATTTGGATGTTGCTCTACAAGCTACTGTACAAACTCTAGGAACTGTCCTTTAAACTCTGGAGGCTGATTACAAACAAAAACCAAGAAGCCACTGGTCCTAATAAGTGCTAGAATATTCATAAACATGTTTAAAAAGCTATTAGACGCTCAAGAAGTGACTGTAGAAACTCTGAAATCTCCGGACTCTAAAAGTTGTACAAACTCTAGAAACTGCTGTGCAAACTCTACAAGCTATCGTGCATATTCCAGAAACTGCTAGAAAAGTTCCAGAAGCTGGTGAGGACAGTCAGGAGATTTTAGAACTTATCAAATGTGGATGTTGCTCTAGAAGCTACAGTACAAACTCTAGGAACTGTTGTTTACACTCTAGAAGCTGATTAAACAAAAACCAAGAAGCCACTGGTCCTAATAAGTGCTAAAATCTTCCTAAACGTGTTTAAACAGCTGTTAGATGCTCACGAAGTGACGTGGAAACTCTGAAATCTCTAAACGCTAAAAGATGTACAAAATCTACAAGCAATCATGCGTATTCCAGATACTACTAAACAAGTTCTAGAAGCTGGTGAGGACAGTCGGGAGCTTTTTGAACCCTAGCAAATCTGCATGTTGCTCTAAATGCTAAAGTACAAACTCTAAGAACTGTTTACACTCTGGAAGCTGATGACAAACAAGAAGTCACTGGTCCTAATAAGTGCTAGAACCTTCCTAAACGTGTTTAAAAAGCTGTTGAACGCTCAAGAACTGACTGTAGAAACTCTGAAATCTCCAGACGCTAAAAGCTGTACAAAATCTAGAAGCTATCATGCGTATTCCAGACTCTGGTACACAAGTTCTAGGAGCTGGTGAGGACAGTCTGAAGCGTTTCAAACCCTAGCAAATCTGCATGGAGCTCATGAAGCTACAGTCCAAACTCCAGGGGGGTTCTCCGAGCCACTGCTGGCCCCATTAGCAGCTTGATACAACTAAGTGACTGCCCACACTCTAGAAACTGCTAGACAAGTTCTAGAAGCTGTTGGAGGAGCACCACAAGCTGTTGTGGAAATCCATGAGCTTATTGAAGCCCCTGCGAGCACTCTTGACTGCGGTACAAAAGCCACCAGCTAGCGCTAGACAAGTTGCGGTTGATTGAACTACGGAGGCTGCTGAGGAACCCCTGGGGGCTGCTCTAGAAGCAGAAGACCCGCCCACACACAGAGGCTGACACAGCTCAATCAAATCTAGAAGCCGGTGTCAAAATTCAACAGCTTTTGGTACGTCGGAAGGAGGAACCCAGCGGAGGACTGAAACTTCCCAATAAAGAAGAAACGGATCTAGGAAAAATGTGGTGCCAACTCATTTCCTTCCCTGGTCTCACTGGTGACCCCCGCCCCTACTCCACTTGTTGGAAATGACATCTTTTCTTTATCACCTCTCGGCTCCTTTGTCGTCCTCGCCGTGTTTTCGACTTTCTTGTCCTTGACAACGGCATTTTTGAACAAGTACGGACGCGAGCGCCGTTTGCTACAAAACTAGAAGATCGGCCTTGATGACAATATCTGGGAATTCCAGAGTGGCGGCGCACAAAGCCCACATTTAAAAGTGTATTGAGTGGGGGGCGGGGGCCCGGTTGTTCAGACTGCATTAGAATTTAAATGGAGCATGCAGAGAGTAATGAGATTACAGCCGGCTGAAGGTGTTCAAGTCCCAGGTGACAGACCTTTAGAGTCGCGTCTGAGCATGATGATGATGATGATGATTGGCCTTCCCTTTAAAAAGTCAACCATTTCTCTATGTCTGCTGCTTCCTTCCAAGACTTAGGCCCCGTTTACAGATAAGGTTAAGGATAAGGTTATCCAGGGTAATTCACACCTAACTTTATCCGTGTCCACACACAACAATGCCACCGTTTAAGACCCCCTCCGTCCGCCGGCGCAAACCAATTTGATTTTTTTGTCCTGATTCAGAGGAATGTTTTGACAGTGGAACGGTTGAAGTGGGTTGAAAAATGTGAAAGGAGTCATCGCACTAAAAAAGGTTGGAAATAAGGACTATTCAGAAAATTTGAAAGTTAGAATTTCCAGGATGAATTGAATATGTTGAAGGTGGAATAGTTTGAATCGGTTGAACTTGATCTACCGACAGATTAAAGGCCTACTGAAATGATTTTTTTTTTATTTAAACGGGGATACCAGATCTATTCTATGTGTCATACTTGATCATTTCGCGATATTGCCATATTTTTGCTGAAAGGATTTAGTATAGAACAACGACGATAAAGATCGCAACTTTTGGTATCTGATAAAAAAAAGGCTTGCCCCTACTGGAAGTAGCGTGACGTAGTCAATTGAACATATACGCAAAGTTCCCTATTGTTTACAATGATGGCCGCCAGAAGTGAGAGAGATTCGGACCGAGAAAGCGAAGATTTCCCCATTAATTTGAGCGAGGATGAAAGATTTGTGGATGAGGAAAGTGCAAGTGAAGGACTAGTGGGGAGTGGAAGCTATTCAGATAGGGAAGATGCTGTGAGAGCCGGGGGTGACCTGATATTCAGCTGGGAATGACTACAACAGTAAATAAACACAAGACATATATATACTCTATTAGCCACAACACAACCAGGCTTATATTTAATATGCCACAAATTAATCCCACATAAAAACACCTAGGTGTTTGTTATGCTAGCTCCTAGCTACTAGCTACTAGCTCGAGCTATAACTAGCTTGAGCGGTATATGGACGGGATCCCGTCCATAAAACCCGCCAATACAATTCAAACACCTGCACAACACACACACTCACTCAGCCCAAAGAACCGTTCACCTAACCCAAGGTTCATAAAGCCTATATATTTAACCAAAGTTACGTACGTGACACGCACGTACGGGCAAGCGATCAAATGTTTGGAAGCGCGCGGGTGGGACCTGATATTCAGCTGGGAATGACTACAACAGTAAATAAACACAAGACATATATATACTCTATTAGCCACAACACAACCAGGCTTATATTTAATATGCCACAAATTAATCCCGCATAACAAACACCTAGATGTTTGTTATGCTAGCTCCTAGCTCCTAGCTCGAGCTAGTTATAGCAAGCGATCAAATGTTTGGAAGCGTACTCACGGTATCGCGTCTGCGTCTGTTAACGAAGTCAAAGTCCTCCTGGTAAGAGTCTCTGTTGTCCGAGTTCTTTGATCTTGACTGCATCTTTCGGGAATGTAAACAATGAAACACCGACTGTGTTGTGTTGCTGACTTCCCTCGCAAAATACTCCGCTTCGCACCGACTTTCTTCTTTGCTTGCTCAGCTTCTTTCTCCATAATGCAATGAACAAATTGCAAGAGATTCACCAACACAGATGTCCAGAATACTGTGGAATTATGAGATGAAAACAGAGCTTTTTGTATTGGCTTCAATGGGGAAGCCATACCTCTGTTAAACTGGCTACGTCACGCGCATACGTCATCCTCCAAAGGCGTTTTGAACCGGAAGTGTTATATATGTCCCCATTATTTGTAGGTTTGTCTACGTACCAATAAGTAGACGGGCACGGAGCTATTTCTTAGCGTGTCTTTATTTTTAGCCGGCACTTCAATACAACGACACAACATTCGGGTTCCCATCATGCATTGCTTACAACTACGGCAAGTTGCGATGTCCAAAAACATACAGGAAGTGTGGCGGGAAATTTAAAATGTCACTTTATAAGTTAACCCGGCCGTATTGGCATGTGTTGCAATGTTAAGATTTCATCATTGATATATAAACTATCAGACTGCATGGTCGGTAGTAGTGGCTTTCAGTAGGCCTTTAAGTTCAAGCTGTACGCTACTTTTTAATTGGAAGTATGTACGAGCCACAACAAGAGGATAGTGAATAAGGAGGAGCTTATGGACTACGATGGCGGACTCGCGCAAAGCACTTTGGGTAACCTTATACCATATATGGAGATGCAAGGAAACGGGGGGAAAACGTCGAAAATTTGGTAAATTCCAAACGGTTTGTTTGGAGAAAGTATGAAGGAAGGCAAGATTGTTTTATAAATGTTATGGTTTGACTTATGCAGATCTCAAATACACAAAAAGAGTTACCAGTATAGAAAAGTTGCTTTTGCAGAAAAGGTCAGCCTGGTGTGATTCATGTCCTGTTTGGGAAAAAAAGGAGTAGCTTCTTCCTCTACTTAAAAAAAATGTCTTCTGCTTTCACAACCGGCGACAGGAAGTGGCAAAAACAACAACGGAGGTGGAAGTAGGAACGAAGGAAGGACACTGAAATATCAAGTTGTTGCTGCAGAAGAGTCTAATCCCATCTGCTCCAGTGTCGCAAAGAAAACTTATCTCATAGGAACAACAAGTCCAGCCTTAAAGGAACAACATGCAGCGTGTACAAGATCCTGGTCTACTTGTATCTGCTCTGGTCTACTTGTATCTGCTCTGGTCTACTTGTGTCTGCTCTGGTCTACTTGTATTCTGCTCTGGTCTACTTGTATCTGCTCTGGTCTACTTGTATCTGCTCTGGTCTACTTGTATCTGCTCTGGTCTACTTGTATTCTGCTCTGGTCTACTTGTATTCTGGTCTGGTCTACTTGTAACTGGTCTACTTGTAACTGGTCTACTTGTAACTGCTCTGGTCTACTTGTAACTGCTCTGGTGTACTTGTAACTGCTCTGGTCTACTTGTAACTGCTCTGGTCTACTTGTAACTGCTCTGGTCTACTTGTAACTGCTCAGGTCTACTTCTATCTGCTCTGGTCTACTTGTATCTGCTCTGGTCTACTTGTATCTGCTATGGTCTACTTGTATCTGCTATGGTCTACTTGTAACTGGTCTGGTCTACTTGTATCTGCTCTGGTCTACTTGTATCTGCTCTGGTCTACTTGTATCTGCTCTGGTCTACTTATATTCTGGTCTGGTCTACTTGTATTCTGGTCTGGTCTACTTGTATTCTGGTCTGGTCTACTTGTATTCTGGTCTGGTCTACTTGTATTCTGGTCTGGTCTACTTGTATTCTGGTCTGGTCTACTTGTATTCTGGTCTGGTCTACTTGTAACTGGTCTGGTCTACTTGTAACTGGTCTGGTCTACTTGTAACTGCTCTGGTCTACTTCTATCTGCTCTGGTCTACTTCTATCTGCTCTGGTCTACTTGTATCTGCTCTGGTCTACTTGTACCTGCTATGGTGTACTTGTATCTGTTATGGTGTACTTGTAACTGGTCTACTTGTAACTGGTCTGGTCTACTTGTAACTGGTCTGGTCTACTTGTATCTGCTCTGGTGTACTTGTAACTGCTCTGGTCTACTTCTATCTGCTCTGGTCTACTTGTATCTGCTCTGGTCTACTTGTATCTGCTCTGGTCTACTTGTATCTGCTCTGGTCTACTTGTATCTGCTATGGTCTACTTGTATCTGGTCTGGTCTACTTGTAACTGGTCTGGTCTACTTGTAACTGGTCTGGTCTACTTGTAACTGGTCTGGTCTACTTGTATCTGCTCTGGTCTACTTGTATCTGCTCTGGTCTACTTGTATCTGCTCTGGTCTACTTATATTCTGGTCTGGTCTACTTGTATTCTGGTCTGGTCTACTTGTATTCTGGTCTGGTCTACTTGTATCTGCTCTGGTCTACTTGTATTCTGGTCTGGTCTACTTGTAACTGGTCTGGTCTACTTGTAACTGGTCTGGTCTACTTGTAACTGCTCTGGTCTACTTGTAACTGCTCTGGTCTACTTCTATCTGCTCTGGTCTACTTCTATCTGCTCTGGTCTACTTGTATCTGCTCTGGTCTACTTGTATCTGCTCTGGTCTACTTGTACCTGCTATGGTGTACTTGTATCTGCTATGGTGTACTTGTAACTGGTCTACTTGTAACTGGTCTGGTCTACTTGTAACTGGTCTGGTCTACTTGTATCTGCTCTGGTCTACTTGTATCTGCTATGGTCTACTTGTAACTGATCTGGTCTACTTGTAACTGGTCTGGTCTACTTGTAACTGGTCTGACTGACATGTCAAGCATCAAAATGGCCAAAAAAGCCTAAACTGTCTTCTTTGGAATTTTGTCTATCATTAACAATCTTTATGTAAGACGAGAACACAATTTTGTACATTTTTTTGTAAGTAAACATAAATAAAAGTCAGCTAATAGGAGCCACAAAACCCACTAAATACATCCAGAAAACTCAATTTCCATTCCTGACCTGAATATCAACAAAGTATTAGCAATACTGCAATTATAAGCGCTAGCCGACTTGGAAGTATGTTGACTTTTTCTATGCCATCATGCTAAAGTTTTCTTGGACCAAAAGTGCATAAAACAAACATTAATAAAAGCGGTAAGACGAGAACACCAATTTTTAAAGAAATGTAATTAAATGATAATTTTTTTTAAACATAAATAAAAGTCAGCTAACAATGGAGCCAATAGGAGCCACAAAACCCACTAAAACATCCAGAAAACTACATTTCCATTCCTAACCTGAAAATACTAACAAAGTATTAGCAATATTGCTATTATAAGCGCTAGCGTCAAAGACCTACTATTAGTGGCGCATTGATCGCTAGCTTATGCTGCTATATTAACACCATCAGCTGCTGCATTGCCTGTGAGAAAGTGAAAGTTCAATCCAGATATTAAACCATGCCTCTCACCTGTACAGTAGAAGGTTGTGGCCATAAACCGAGAAGTCCGTCAACTTTGACATTGAATAAATACACTTTTTTGACCCTTTGCGAGGATTATGATTAACTTTTCATGTAAACAGGAAGACAAACATCCAATCAGTCGTCATCCCAGTGAGAGCAGACACCGTACAGTAAGTGATTGTTTTAGTACGTTTGTTGTCTCTCACGAAGTCGGTCTGATTGGTAGAAAGCAAAGGTGGTGATGAGTTTGTTAAGTTAATACAAAAAAATGTAAACAAAAAAAGGGAAATATTACATGTTACTATGAATGTGCCCGTTACAACATTACGTACAGTTTATACCAGGGGTGTCAGACGTACGACCCGAGGGCCGGATCAGGCCCACAAACAGGTTTTATCCGGCCCGCGGGATGAGTTTGTTAAGTATAAAAATTTACCTGAAATTTTTGAATGAAAGAACCCGCTGTTTTTAAATGTGTCCACTAGATGTCGCAATAGCAATTCTTTGTATCTTTGTAGATGATGCTACATATGTACAAAATAAACCACATGTTAGTACATCAGTCGAGCAAATGAGCAAACTACATAAATAACATCCTGTAATTTGATTTTGATATCATTTTTTTATCGTGATAGATTGAAAATGAACACCAATGATGAACATTATCACATAATTTATTCAGAAAATATAAAAAACGACAAATAAAGATAGAATACAATTAACCGCAACTAGTGATGTCCAATTTGGGCTTTTTGCCGATATCCGATATTGTCTAACTCTTAATTACCGATACCAATATCAACCGATACCGATATATGCAGTCGTGGAATTAACACATTATTATGCCTAATTTGGACAACCAGGTATGGTGAAGATAAGGTCCTTTTTAAAAAAAAATTAATAAAATAAGATAAATAAATTAAAAACATTTTCTTGAATAAAAAAGAAAGTAAAACAATATATAAAACAGTTACATAGAAACTAGTCATTAATGAAAATGAGTAAAATTAAGTGTTAAAGGTTAGTACTATTAGTGGAGCAGCAGCACGCACAATCATGTGTGCTTACGGACTGTATCCCTTGCAGACTGTATTGATATATATTGATATATAATGTAGGAACCAGAATATTAATAACAGAAAGAAACAACCCTTTTGTGTAAATGAGTGTAAATGGGGGAGGGAGGTTTTTTGGGTTGGTGCACTAATTGTAAGTGTATATTGTGTTTTTTATGTTGATTTAATACAAAAAACAAAAAAACAAAAACGATGCAGATAATTAATAAACCGATAATTTCCGATATTACATTTTAAAGCATTTATCGGCCGATATTATCAGACATCTCTAATAAATAACATCCTGTAATTTGATTTTGATACAATTTTTTATCTTGATAGATTGAAAATGAACACCAATGAGTTGACTGATGAACATTATCACATAATTTATTCAGAAAATATCAAAAACGACAAATAAAGATAGAACACTATTAACCGCAACATGTACGTGTAAAAAAAACAACAACATTATGATTTGTACAATTTCAGAATGTGCTTGTTCTATTTTTAAACAAATAAAACAATCTGAAGTTGTCTTTATTTTGAAGTTATCGTGCCGTGATTTTACCAGTTGGGAGTAGATTTTTCTCCATGTGGCCCCCGATGTAAAATGAGTTTGACACCCCAGGTTTATACGTATAAAAAAACGCTGTTTTTATAGAGCGCTTTATAAGCGAAATAGAGCTACTTCAATAGCCTTCGTTGTTAGCTGACTCTTGCTAATGTTTATTTGCGAGGTAGAAGGCATAAAAAGAGAAAAAGTGCAGTTCCTCTTTAGAGGAGACTTAAAGAAAGCAGACGCATTCTCTTCCCAGTTTGTAAAAGAGCCTGAAAAGCTTCTTTGTGTTGCATGTTAAATTCTCTTTCAGGCCTTTAAAATTAACTGTTAAAGGTTAGTACTATTAGTGGACCAGCAGCACGCACAATCATGTGTGCTTACGGACTGTATCCCTTGCAGACTGTATTGATATATATTGATATATAATGTAGGAAGCAGAATATTAATCACAGAAAGAAACAACCCTTTTGTGTGAATGAGTGTAAATGGGGGAGGGAGGTTTTTTGGGTTGGTGCACTAATTGTAAGTGTATCTTGTGTTTTTTATGTTGATTTAATACAAAAAACAACAACAAAAAAACATCTCTAATAAATAACATCCTGTAATTTGATTTTGATATAATTTTTTTATCTTGATAATGAACACCAATGAGTTGACTGATGAACATTATTACATAATTTATTCAGAAAACATCAAAAACAACAAATAAAGATAGAATACTATTAACCGGGGACGGCGTGGCGAAGTTGGTAGAGTGGCCGTGACAGCAATCGGAGTGTTGCTGGTTACTGGAGTTCAATCCCCACCTTCTACCATCCTAGTCACGTCCGTTGTGTCCTTGGGCAAGTTCACCCTTGCTCCTGATGGGTGCTTGTAGCGCCTTGCATGGCACCTCCCTCCATCAGTGTGTGAATGTGTGTGTGAATGGGTGAATGTGGAAATACTGTCAAAGCGCTTTGAGTACCTTGAAGGTAGAAAAGCGCTATACAAGTATAACCCATTTATCATTTATCATTATAACCGCAACATGTACGTGTAAAAAAAACAACAACATTATGATTTGTACAATTTCAGAATGTGCTTGTCAGTGTTTCCCATAAACTGCCAAGATACCTGTGGCGGTGGGGGCGTGGCTATGGGCGTGGTCACCATGACATCATCGAGTAATTTGCATAATTTACTACAATATAATTTTCTCTAAAAAGGCTCAAAAAATGTATACTTACTAATTAATAATAACAGTTTTGTTTTAAACGTCCGTCCACCCATCCATCCATCCATTTTACAATATAATTACAACACTTTATGTACATATTTATATACAGATTTGAACAATAAGTTATTCACTGAAATATATTTATTAATTGTGGTTCTTACAAAAAATATATCTTATAAAATATAAAAGCTAAAATGTCTCTTAAAGCTCTGCCCCTTTAATTAGTGCATACTAAATAATTGAACTTTAGCCTACTACTACAACCATATTATTTACCAGCAACATAAAGTGAAACAGAGGCAGAGGTGTCCTGCCACAGTCAGTAACAAATAAACAGAAAACAGTAGTGGTCAAATACAAATAAGGCAACAAGAGAAGTATCCTACACTTCTCTTTTGTAAAGTAAATCTGAACAGCCTATATGGGCATCTACATCAACTACATGATTTGCCTGAGAAGCTGGACAGGACAAAAAAAAAAAACAAAAAAAAAATTATAATAATCTATTTGTGGCGGACGTAATTCTTTCGTGGCGGGCCGCCACAAATAAATGAATGTGTGGGAAACACTGCTTGTTCTATTTTTAAACAAATAAAACAATCTGAAGTTGTCTTTATTTTGAAGTTATCGTGCCGTGATTTTACCAGTTGGGAGTAGATTTTTCTCCATGTGGCCCCCGATGTAAAATGAGTTTGACACCCCAGGTTTATACGTATAAAAAAAACGCTGTTTTTATAGAGCGCTTTATAAGCGAAATAGAGCTACTTCAATAGCCTTCGTTGTTAGCTGACTCTTGCTAATGTTTATTTGCGAGGTAGAAGGCATAAAAAGAGAAAAAGTGCAGTTCCTCTTTAGAGGAGACTTAAAGAAAGCAGACGCATTCTCTTTCCAGTTTGTAAAAGAGCCTGAAAAGCTTCTTTGTGTTGCATGTTAAATTCTCTTTCAGGCCTTTAATGCGACATTGAGAATGCAAAGTGCCGCAAGCAGAGGGTTTTTATTAAAAAGCAAAATCCCATTGAGCGGATTTAAAGCCCCATTGTCGCCTCAGCGCGGCTCATCTTTTGTGTCACTTTGTCTGGAATTCCACCTCCATCGCCAAACTCCTGCTTGGTTTTTCTCTCTTTTTTTTTTTTTAGGCGTAAAAAAGGCAAAAATGTTGAACTCACCCACTTGCAGGACGTTGTCCACGCAGCCGCCCTCCAGCAGAGCGACGCCGCGGCGGAAGGGCAGCCGCGTCTCGTCGCCGCTCTCCGGGCCGCCGGCGAGCTCCTCCGCCCCGCCGCTGCCGAACGACGAGTACATGCAGATCTCCCGCTCGCTCCTCGGGAAGGACCAGTACACGATCCGCCTCTGGACGGGCTCCGGGATCCGCTCGAAGCGCTCCTCCACCCGCTGGAAGGGCCACTTTTCCGCCACTCGCCTCGCCGCGATGTCCAGCAGCGACTCGGGGTTGTGGGTTTTGCCCGGCGACGACTCGCCGTGGCCGCCCGCCGGAGCTCCGGCGCGCTGGCCTTGCCGACACGTCGAGCCGTAGCCCGGCCGGCAGCAGAGACGCTTGGCAGGGGGCTGCTGTGCCCCGCGCTCCGCCATGTTTCGCTCCGGACGAAGTCGACGCAGGACGGGGAAGCGAGAACGTCGCTAGCCGCGGCAAATCATCCTTATATGGCGGCGTGGGGGAAGGGCCTCCGCGGGCTTGTCAAACCCCTTTGTTGACAAATGAAGAGGAGGCGGGTCGCTCCGGTTAGCTCCGTGCTAAATGCGGACCACAGGCGGAATTCCCGCACGGCCGCCGAATTAAAACGCTTTGGAACGGGAGGGGGTTATAATTGCCGCTTCTCCCCCGGTGGGCGTCGACTGAAAATGACGAGGAGGGGCGAGGAGAGACGCTTTTGTCTCCGCGGTGCGCTCGCTCGCCAAGGCCGGGCCTCGCTGCCTGCTGCCTGCCTGCCTGCCTGCCTGGAGGCGGCCTGTCAACACTGGAGCCTCATGGTGTGGAAGTGGGGGAGGGGCCTTGAACGCAACGCCGCCCCGTGTGACGTTTATGGCCCACTGGAATGTCGGACACGTCCAACACATCCAGACGAACAACAATCACTCCGAATTATGGGGTCAAATCCCCACTAGAGGGCGCTTTTTTCTTCTTTCTTTGATTGCAATCATTTATATCGCGATGTACACTATATTGCCTAAAGCAGGGGTGCCCAAACTTTTTCCACTGAGGGCCGCACATGGAAAAATTAAAGCCATTTTGATAGTTTTCATTTTCAAATCATAACAAAATATATGGATTTTGTTTTTGTTTTTTACCTTTAGGGCTCCCGGGGACCATAAAGGGTCTAAGTCATTAAAATGTTAAAAACAAGTCAAATTATTTTTTTTATTTAACGCTTACAGTAGATCTCTAGAGTATATCAACTTCAGGTTGATATAAAATTTAAAAAAACAAAAAGATTTTATGCCTTTTCTGTCAAGGCAACTTAGTTTTTTATAATAAAACTGAAATATGCAGTATTTTCCCCCACTGCCCAAAACCTTTGGAAAGCAATGTTTGATGTGAAGCCTTAAAATAGAGCCTTAAAAATATCAATAATGCAGGACACCATTGATTTTAATTCATTATTATTTTTGAGTAATCACAGTGAAAAGATAAATAAAATCACATTAAATATATTTGGGATCCAAAAGGTGCCCCACTCAGAAAGTGATACATTTTTATTAGTTTTTTTTTTACTTTTAACACTTAAGTTACGAGCTCAACTTCAGATATATCTGTCCATTTTACGTTTGAACTATTATTTTGTTTGTTTTATGCTCTTTTGTCAAATAAAATGTTGATGTTTTTGTATGGCAACCACACAATATATGCGATATTTCCCACATAAAACATTTTAAAGTGAAATATTTTAAATAATTGGAGCCTTGAATAGGTCAATAATTCATTATAAGATTGATTTTTTGATTTTTTTGGAGCAATGGCAAAAAAAGAAAAAAGAAAGATAGACAACATAAATAAATAAAAAGCCTGCATGGCAGCTTTGTGTCAACATTGCAACTTTTTCTAGTTAGATTTCACCTCATTCCACTTTTTTTAATGTTTTTTTAATTTTTGCAATAGCATTTCCAGAATGTGTGGCGGGCCGGTAAACAATTAGCTGCGGGCCGCAAATTGGACACCCCTGGCCTAAAGTATTTGGCCACCTGCCTTTACTCACATATGAACTTGAAGTGCCATCCCATGGAATTGTCCAAAATGTTTTGGTATCCTGGAGCATTCAAAGTTCCTTTCACTGGAACTAAGGGGCCGAGCCCAACTCCCTGGCAAAACAACCCCACTCCATAATTCCTCCTCCACCAAATTTCACACTCGGCACAATGCAGTCCGAAATGTAGCGTTCTCCTGGCAACCTCCAAACCCAGACTGCTCCATCAGATTGCCAGATAGAAAAGCGTGATTCATCAGTCCAGAGAAGTGCTTTACACCACTGCATCCCACGCTTTGCATTGGACTTGGTGATGTATGGCTTAGATGCAGCTGCTCGGCCATGGAAACCCATTCCATGACTCTCTCTGCGTACTGTACGTGGGCTAATTGGAAGGTCACATGAAGTTTGGAGCTCTGCAGCAACTGACTGTGCAGAAAGTCTTTGCACTATGCTGACCTCTCTGTCAGTTTACGTGGCCTACCACTTGCTGGCTGAGTTGCTGTTGTTCCAAAACTCTTCACTTTTCTTATAATAAAGTTGACTTTGGAATATTTAGGAGCGGGGAAATTTCACGGCTGGATTTGTTGCACAGGTGGCATCCTGTGACAGTTCCACGCTGGAAATCACTGAGAGCGGCACATTCTTTCACAAATGTTTGTAGAAATTAGGACACCTGATTCTCATCATTTGGATGGGTGGCCAAATACTTTTGGCAAAATAGTGTACATTGCAGCTCCTGCAATAACGATGTAGATCAAATATATTATTTGGGATATAAGAATAATATATAACTATTTTAAACTTAAAACCATTAAAAAAAAATTGTTTCACATCAAATTATGCTGACAATTTAAAACATTTAAATTTCTGAGCAAAATGTGTGTGTTTAAAAATTCGGTTTGTAAAAATTCAGTGTGAAAAATCCTTGTATAAAATTTTACTGTGGAAATTCAGTGCAGAAATATTGTTTTCTTATTTTCATGTTTTTGCATTTTAATTTTGTGAATGTCATTTTTTTTTCTTACATCAAATGATGCTGACAATTTCATTGAATAAAACTGTGTGAACAAAATGTGTGTGTTTAAAAATTACGTGTTTTACAATTCAGGGTAAAAAAAAAAAAATTGTATAAAAATTCTCGGTGAAAAAATTCAGTGCGGAAAAATCTGTCGCCAATTTTTATATTTTTGCATTAGAATTTTGTGAACAGAATTTTTTTTTTACATAAAACTATGCCGCTGACAACTTCATTGAATGAAAAATGATGAGGAAAATGTTTGCTTAAAAATTCAGCGTGTAAAAAATTATTGTGAAAAAAGTCAGTGCAGAAACATTCAATGTAAAACAAAATGGTGCAGAAAAATCCAGTGCAAAAAATTGAGGGAAGAAAAATTCAGTGTAAAAAAATCAGTGCAGAAACATTCAGTGTCTAAAAAACAGTGTAAAAAAATTCAGTGTATAAAAATTCAGTGTTTGAAAATTTGGTGCAAAAAAATGTATCGTAAAAAATCAGTGCAGAAAAATTCAGTGTGTACAAATTTAGCGTAAAAAAATTAAGTGTAAAAAAACAGTGCAGAAACATTCAGTGTAAAAAAAAAAAAACGGTGCAGAAATATTCTGAGTAAAAAAACTGTATATAAAAATTCAGAGTTTAAAAAAATTAAGCAAATAACTATAAATTAAATATATTTTAAAGTGGAATATTTGATGTTAAGTAATTAGACTCTTAAATAGATCAATAATTCATAACGACATTGAATTTGAGTAATTATTAATTTATAGAGCAATGACACTGTTAGAAATAAAAATCACACTATAATTCTTGGGGACCCAAAAGGGTCCCACTCACATAAAAAGGTAAAATAAGTAATATTTTCTCTTTTTTTTTTTTTTTTTAGTTTCAACGCTTAAGTTTTTAGGTCAATTTCAGAAATATTTGTCAAGTTTTTTTTGTGTTTTTTTTCAAATCAGTTTTTGGTTTGTTCTATGCCATTTTTAAATATGTAAAACACAAAATAAACAATATTTCCCCCCAAAAAAAGATTCAAAGTGTAATATTTGATGTGAAGTAATTGGAGCCTTCAATAGGTCAATAATTCATAATAACTTTGACTTTGATTCATTATTATTTTTTGAGCAATGACACTTTTTGAAATAAAAATCCTACTAAAATTCTTAAAAAATAAAAAGTAATTTTTTAAAAAAAATTTTACTTTCAATGCTCAAGTTTTTAGATCAACTTCAGAAATATTTTTAAGTTTTTTAATTATTTTTTTAAACATGTTTTTTGTTTGTTTTGTGCCTTTTTATAAACGTTTTTTTTTATGGCAAACACAATATAACCAATATTTTCCCCAAAATAACATTTGATGTGAAGTAATTGGAGCCTTAAATAGGTCAATAATACATAATATCTTTGAATTTGATTAATAATTTTTTTTTAGCAATGACACTTTTTGAAATAATAATCTTACTAAAATTCTTTGAAAAAAAAAATATATATATATTTTTTTTTTACTTTCAATGCTTAAGTTTTTAGATCAACATCAGAAATATTTGTCAAGTTTTCATAATTTTTTTAAACATATTTTTTGTTTGTTTTATGTCTTTTTTTAAGGCAAACACAATATAAACAATATTTTCCTCCAAATAATATTTGATGTGAAGTAAGTGGAGCCTTGAATAGGTCAATAATTCATAATAACATTGATTTTGATTCATTATTATTTTTTGAGCAATGACACTTTTTGAAATAAAAATCCTACTAAAACTGTTGGGGACCCAAAAGAGTCCCATTCATAAAAAATAAAAAATACTTTATTTTTTTATTTTTTTTAACTTAACGTTTTTAGATCAACTTCAGAAACATTTGTCAAGTTTTTATTGTTTAAAAAAATATTTTTTGTTTGTTTTATGCCTTTTTAAATATTTTTAGATATGGCAAACACAATATATACAATATTTCCCCCAAAAAATATTTCAAAGTGTGATATTTGATAATTGGAGCCTTATATAGGTCAATAATTTATAATCATTATTATTTTTTCAACAACTACTGCTACAAAAAAGAAAAAAAAACTTCATTAAAGCTAACATTGCAACTTTTTCTCCTTACATTTCACCTGTTTGCCATTTTATTACAATGTTTTTATTTATTAGTATTTCTAGAATATGGCGCAATCTTTTTGCCTTTCTTGCCATTTCCACAAGCCCCGCCCCCCGCTGTGTCTGCAGGACGCAGTCATCAGCAGCACGTCGCCCCCCTGCTGTGTGGATGATTCACACTCCCAGCTTGAATATCTCCACTATTGTCTCCCAGGGCCAGAGTAATGACTGGGGCCTGTGGGCCCAGCGTGGAGGGGCCCACAGGGGGGATAATGTCCTCCTGACTGCAAGCATCCTGCGCCTTTTTCCTGTCGCATTCCAGACATGCAGGAAAAGGCTTGCACTTTGTAGCATGTGTCTTCATGACGTCATGAAGATAACATCTCCTCACCCCTGAACTGCCCCTAAACGGCCAACACTTTGCAAAAAAAAAAAAAAAAAAAAAATTTTTTTTTTTAAAGGCTTCGCTACACATCTTAAAATGCAGCCTGGATCTCTGCCAACTGTCATTGACACTGTGAGTTTGATCATTTTGTTTTTTGTCAGTGAATATGCTAACCTAGCATGATGTTGCTGTTAAAATGTAGTGTTAGCATGTAGCTAACATGACACTTCATAGGGGAAAAGGCTTCGCTACACATCTTAAAATGCAGCCTGGATCTCTGCCAACTATTGTGGACGTTGTGAGTTTGATCATTTTGTTTTACGTCAGTGTGTATGCTAGCCGAGCACGATGCTCCCGTTAAAAGGTAATGTTAGCATGTAGCTAATATAGCACTTTGTAGAAAAATAAAAGGCTTCACTACACATCTTAAAATGCAGCCTGGATCTCTGCCAACTATGGTGGACGCTGTTAGTTTGATCATTTTGTTTCTGTTTACTGAGTATGCTAACCGAGCGTGACGCTCCCGGTAAAATGTAATGTTAGCATGTAGCTAACACAGCACTTTTTAGAAAAATAAAAAGCTTCGCTACACATCTTAAAATGCAGCCTAGATCTATGCAAACTACCGCGGAAGCAGTGAGTTTGATCATTTTGTTTCTGTTCAGTGAAAATGCTAACCAAGCATGATACTGCCGTTAAAAGGTAATGTTAGCATGTAGCTAACATATCACTTGTAGAAAAATAAAAGGCTTCGCTACACATCTTAAAATGCAGCCTGGATCTCTGCCAACTATCGTGGACGCTGTTAGTTCGATCATTTTGTTTCTGCTTAGTGAATATGCTAACTGAGCATGATGCTCCCGTTAAAAGGTAATGTTAGCATGTAGCTAATATAGCACTTTGTAGAAAAATAAAAGGCTTCGCTACACATTTTAAAAGGCAGCCTGGATCTCTGCCAACTATTGTGGACGCTGTGAGTTTGATAATTTTGTTTTTCTTCAATGTATATTTAAACGTAGCATGATGCTGCCGTTGAAATGTGATGTTAGCATGTAGCTAACGTGGCACTTTATAGAAAAATAAAAGGCTTTGCTGCACATCTTAAAATGCAACCTGGATCTCTGCCATCTATTGTGGACGCTGTGAGTTTGATCAAACTCTTTTTCTTCAGCGTGTATTTAAACGTAGCATGATGCTGCCGTTGAAATGTGATGTTAGCATGTAGCTAATGTGGCACTTTTTAGAAAAATAAAAGGCTTCGCTACACATCTTAAAAGGCAGCCTGGATCTCTGCCAACTATTGTGGATGCTGTTAGTTCGATCATTTTGTTTCTGTTCAGTGAGTATGCTAACCGAGCATGATGCTGCCGTTAAAAGGTAATGTTAGCATTTAGCTAACATGGCACTTTATATACAAATAAAAGGCTTCACTACACATCTTCAAATGCAGCCTGGATCTCTGCCAACTATTGTGGACATTGTGAGTTTGATAATTTTGTTTTCCTTCAGTGTATGTATTTAAACGTAGCATGATGCTGCCATTGAATGTAATGTTAGCATGTAGCTAACCTGGCACTTTATAGAAAAATAAAAGGCTTTGTTACACATCTTAAAATGCAGCCTGGATCTCTGCCATCTATCGTGGACGCTGTTAGTTCAATCATTCTGTTTTTATTCAGTGTATATATTTAAACGTAGCATGATGCTCCCGTTAAAATGTAATGTTAGCATGTAGCTAATATAGCATTTTGTGGAAAAATAAAAGGCTTCACTACACATCTTAAAATGCAGCCTGGATCTATGCAAACTATCGCGGAAGCAGTGAGTTCGATCATTTTGTTTCTGTTCAGTGAAAATGCTAACCGAGCATGATGCTGCTTTTAAAATGTAACGTTAGCATGTAGCTAACAGCGCTATCTAGAAAAAAATTTTTTTTAGAAAGGCTTTGCAACACAACTTAAAATGCAGCCTGGATCTCTGCCAACTGTCGTGGACGTTGTGAGTTTGATCATTTTGTTTCTGTTCGGTGAATATGCTAACCTAGCATGATGCTACTGATAAAACGTAGTGTTAGCATGTAGCTAACATGGCACTTCCACGTCAGGGCTGCTGTACAATGGTGACACGCGCGCTCTCTCCTGGGAATAACCACGCACAAACACACTCATCACAGTGCATGCTCATTTGCATGCTCATTTGCATGCTCATTAACATACTCATTTGCATACCCATCAGGATGCATGAACTGTAACAGCCTAACAGGCTCATAACACACTTTAATGAGCGCAAGAAGTGAGGGGCCACAATTAAACGTGACATTAAATCATGGAACGCTAACGGCAGACAGGGCGGGGGGTGGGAGTGGGAGTGAGAGTGGGAGTGGGAGTGGGAGTGGGAGTGGGCGGCGATTGATGAGGATACTGTAGCAAAGAAAGGAAAAAAATGGATGATGGAGGTACAGTAAGTGCAACATCGCCACGGAAACGAGAAACGCAAAGTTGCTGAGCTTTTCTGAACTGTCTGGTTAAATTAGCATATATAGCAAGTTAGCATATATAGCATGTTAGCATGAGGCATACATAGCATTTTAGCATATATAGCATGTTAGCATGAGGCATATATAGCATGTTAGCATACATAGCATGTTAGCATGAGGCATATATAGCATGTTAGCATGAGGCATGTATAGCATGTTAGCATGTTAGCATATATAGCATGTTAGCATGAGGCATATATAGCATGTTAGCATGAGGCATATATAGCATGTTAGCATGAGGCATATATAGCATGTTAGCATATATAGCATGTTAGCATATATAGCATGTTAGCATGAGGCATATATAGCATGTTAGCATGAGGCATATATAGCATGTTAGCATGTTAGCATATATAGCATGTTAGCATGAGGCATATATAGCATGTTAGCATATATAGCATGTTAGCATGAGGCATATATAGCATGTTAGCATGAGGCATATATAGCATGTTAGCATGAGGCATATACAGCATGTTAGCATATATAGCATGTTAGCATGAGGCATATATAGCATGTTAGCATATATAGTATGTTAGCATATATAGCATGTTAGCATGAGGCATATATAACATGTTAGCATGAGGCATATATAGCATGTTAGCATGTTAGCATATATAGCATGTTAGCATGAGGCATATATAGAGTGTCAGCATATATAGCATGTTAGCATGAGGCATATATAGCATGTTAGCATATATAGCATGTTAGCATGAGGCATATATAGCATGATAGCATATATAGCATGTTAGCATGAGGCATATATAGCATGTTATCATATATAGCATGTTAGCATGAGGCATATATAGCATGTAAGCATATATAGCATGTTAGCATGAGGCATATATAGCATGTTAGCATATATAGCATGTTAGCATGAGGCCTATATAGCATGTTAGCATATATAGCATGTTAGCATGAGGCATACATAGCATGTTAGCATGAGGCATATATAGCATGTTAGCATATATAGCATGTTAGCATGAGGCATATATAGCATGTTAGATCATCTTCAGATCTTTCCGTCGATTATAAGTTTTACATTTTTCATGATTTTTAAAAATAAGTCTTATTTTTATTTTTTTTATTTTTATTTCAACGCTTAAGTGTCGAGATCAACTTCAGAGCTATCCGTCAATTATAAGTTTTTAATTATTCATGTTTTTTTTGTTTGTTTTATGCACTTTATGTCCAAGAAAATTAGTTTTTTACATGGCAGACATATATATACGCAATATTTTAGCTTAAAGTATTTTAAAGTGTAATATTTGATGTGAAGTAATTAGAGCTTTAAATAGATCAATAATTCATAACATTGATTTTGATTCATTATTATTTTTTGAGCACTGACAGTTTTTTTGTTTTTTTTATTTCAATGCTTAAGTGTTGAGATCAACTTAGAGTTTATCCATGGATTATAAGTTTTTAATTGTTTTTTTTGTTTTTTTTATGCCTTTTCGTCAAAGAAAACACAAAATACACAATATTTTATCAAAAAGTATTTCAAAGTGTAATATTTGATGTGAAATAATTGGAGCCTTAAATAAATCAATAATTCATAACATTGATTTTGATTCAATATTATTTTTTGAGCAATGCAAGTTTTAAAAAAATCCACTAAAATTGTTATGGGTTCCTCTCCTAAAAGTGTTTTAAAAAAAAGTCATGCAAGTTTTTATTTTATTATTTTTATTTCAATGCTCAAGTTATTAATTTTGTATGTTTTTTTTTTGGTTTGTTTTATGCCTTTTTGTCAAAGAAAACTTAGTTTTTTATGGCATGAACACAAAATACGCAATATTTCATCAAAAAGTATTTCAAAGTGTAATATTTGATGTGAAATAATTGGAGCCTTAAATATGTCAATCATTCATAACAACATTGATTTTAATTCATTATTATTTTTTGAGCAATGACTATATTAAAAAAAAAATCCCAATAAAATTGATAGAGACCCAAAAAGGTCAATAATTCACAACAATGATTTTGATTCATTATTATTTTTTCAACAATGACAGCTTTAAAGAAAAGAAAAGCAGCTTTGTGTTGCTAAATTACATTTTTTAAATTCCACTTTTTTATGTTTTTGTTTTTTAATAGTTATTTTAGAATTTGTTTGTAAGGCGTTTAAAACACTTTGTATAGAATAGTGTCATTTAGTTGTTATAAATGTTTATATTTTGGAGACTAAATGAGGTTTTTGAGCCAAGTTGATGAAACATTAAAGGAGGGGAGGGGGGGGGGTGTAAAATGATTAATTAATAATGAGTCGGCCTTAAAAAGCTCATTTCAATGCGCACATTTGTGTGAAAAATAATAATTGAGGTGCTGAATATTTCATCTCCTTCCCCAAATTCCCCCGGCTGAAGGATGACTTTGGGGCCGCGCTTAGCAAAAAAATAAAAAATAAAACAAAATAAATAAAAAGAAAGAAAATGAAAATGTGATGCATTTTAAATAATTAAGTTCCAAAGTGTTTGGGGCAACTAATCTGAGGGGAGAAAAAGCCTGAGACGAATGTATTCTTTTATCAGCTCACATTTATTATTCATACAGAGCATTCACACACACACACACACACACACACACACACACACACACACACACACACACACACACACACACACACACACACACACACACACACACACACACACAAGGGGAGGAGGGGGATTCAAGGTGAAACATCCCACGTTAGCATCGTGGCTTTTTCTTTGGCTTTTCTGGTGTGGCAGCCAGCCAGGAGGCGATGATAGCCATAAAACAGGAAATGTCAACTAAGGGTGCTTTGTATAAAAAAAATGTTACCCAGCCCCTTCCTGCTCCATCACTGGGTTGGGACTGGGTTCCAATCCTGACCGTGATCCCTCCTTTATCGCCGTTAAATCGCTTCCGGGCCTGATGTGGAAAATTAATTTTCGCAAAGTAATTGTGAATGAAATCAAATGTTTATGTTTAGCCTTCTAAATGAGGGGTGTCCAAACTTTTTCCACCACACTGAAAAATCAAAGTATTTTGATATTTGTCATTTTAAAAACCAATGTAGATTTTTTCTTTACCTGTAGGGCTCCCCTCATGTTTGGTTTGAGAGACGTTTTCATGCACATGCAAATATAAGAGTCACCCGACTGGCAAGTGGACTAATAAATGAGTCAGAGTCAAAGAAAAAATAGCAGCATTTGGATTCACTTTCAAAACATATGTATATTTCTACTTTTAACGTGGACTTACTTAAACAAGTTGAAAAACTTATTGGGGTGTTACCATTTAGTGATCAATTGTACAGAATATGTACTTCACTGTGCAATCTACTAATACAAGTTTCAATCCATCAATCCATTCTACTTTTAAATGTTTTTATTTATTTGCTTTAATCCACTTGTTGGGTTAATTGTCCTGATATATAAAAGTAATTCCAGTGTACACACACTAAAACACAGAGGCCCATATACATAATAAAAACCAACACATTTATAAAACCTCGATCCTGACCTCATGGTAAACTATCGGGCGGTGTCCCACCTACCCTTTATCTCGAAAATCCTCGAAAAAATGGTTGCACAGCAGCTAAATGAACAATCAGCATCTAACAATCTCTGTGAACCCGTTCAGTCCAGTTTCAGGGCAAATCACTCTACGGAGACAGGCCTAAAAAAAAATATATATATACATATATATATATATATATATATATATATATATATATATATATATATATATATATATATATATATATATATATATATACATAAAATATATATATACAGTGTATATATATATATATAAAATATATATATATAAAATATATATATATATACAGTATGTATATACATATATATATATAGATATACACAGTATATATATACATATATTTAATACACATATATATGTATATATACTGTATATATATATGTATATGTATATATATGTGTATATATATGTATATATATATAAAAATATATATATATACAGTATATATACATACACATATATATATATATGTATATATATACTGTATATATATATATGTATATATATATATATATATATATGTATATATATGTATATATATATAAAAAATATATATATACAGTATATATACATATATATATATATATATATATGTGTGTATATATATGTATATATATATATAAAAAATATATACAGTATAAAGACATATATATATATATATATATATATATATATATATATACATATACATGTATATATATATATATATATATATATACATATATACATATATACATATATATATATATATATATATATATATATATATATATATATATATATATATATATATATATATATATATATATATATATATATGTATATATATACTGTATATACACTACCGTTCAAAAGTTTGGGGTCACCCAAACAATTTTGTGGAATAGCCTTAATTTGTAAGAACAAGAATAGACTGTCAAATTTCAGATGAAAGTTCTCTTTTTCTGGCCTTTTTGAGCGTTTAATTGACCCCACAAATGTGATGCTCCAGAAACTCAATCTGCTCAAAGGAAGGTCAGTTTTGTAGCTCCTGTAACGAGCTAAACTGTTTTCAGATGTGTGAACATAATTGCACAAGGGTTTTCTAATCATCAATTAGCCTTCTGAGCCAATGAGCAAATACATTGTACCATTAGAACAATGGAGTGATAGTTGCTGGAAATGGGCCTCTATACACCTATGTAGATAATGCACCAAAAACCAGACATTTGCAGCTAGAATAGTCATTTACCACATTAGCAATGTATAGAGTGTATTTGTTTAAAGTTAAGACTAGTTTAAAGTTATCTTCATTGAAAAGTACAGTGCTTTTCCTTTAAAAATAAGGACATTTCAATGTAACCCCAAACTTTTGAACGGTAGTATATATATATATATATATATATATATATATATATATATATATATATATATATATATATATATATATATATATATATATATATATATGTTTTTTTTAGGTAAAGGGAAACATTGGGAAACATTTGTTAAAGCATGAAAATCTGACACCGCCTTATGGAAAGTTTACAATGAAAACACAACAAAAAATTAAATTCCAGGCCATAATGTAATAGTTGTGTAAATTGTTATTACTCCGTTCCAAGTCTGTCATGTCTGTGTTCATGTTTTTGTTTGGCCATGTGCTGTTTTGTTTTTTGGACACTTCCTTAGTTCCTGGTTTCACTTCCTGGTTTTGTTTTGTAACCATAGCAACCATTAGTTTCACCTGTTCCACGTTTGGACTCACACACACCTGTCTCACGTTTTCACAGTCATGTCATGCACCTGTTCACAGTTAGTCACGCACCTGTTTTCACTTTTCATGTCACTATATAGGCTTTTCTGTTTCTGTTGTTCGTCCTGGCGACATCACCCATTCATGCCATGTCCACAGTTCCTTGTCACGTTAGTTCTTGTTTCATCTCTTGTCACGTAAGTTTTTGTTTGTTTAATGTTCATAGTTCTCCCGCAAGAAAATTGGACGTTTTGGACGAGGCAGCGTGGGAGGTCCTCCGCGCCATGGACGAGGAAACGCTGCGCTACTCCTCCGTGGAGTACAGAGACTCCATTTGGTCCGAGGATGGCGCTGTGTCACCGCAGTCCCGGAAGCGCCGCTCCCGACGAGGGACGTCAGGGAGGGCTTCCACAAGCAGTGGAAAGGACGCATTGTTCCCGCAAGCTCCTCCCCCTCCGGGCGGAAACGAGCTGCAGCCAGCCTGGCTTCCCCAGGACGACGTCACGCCGCTGCCAGTGGGTGAAGTCATGGATTTTTTTCCCCTGAACTCTTTTTCTTGTCAGCCACATCCAACCAAAGACTCTAAATCCATGATTAAATATTACCAAGACATGTTTTTAGAAATCAGATCCTGTCAATCACAGTCACCCAATTTTCATGCCCCGCCCCCCAGGACTCATGCCACGCCCAAGTCAGAAATTTTTTTTTCACCCACAAAAGCCCAGGTGGGGGGGAACGAAAGACCTTTTGGACAATTTAGAGGGGAGGATTCTGCCCTCCTCCTGAACCCCCTCCGCCCACCCCAAAAGACGGTTCCAGACCGCGGGGAGCGCGTCTGGGATCCGCTCCTTGAGGGGGGGGCTAGGGCTGGGAATTGTTCAGGTGGGGTGGGTCAGCATCGTCACGCCAAGCCACAGCCTCCAGCACGACCACCACCACCTGTCTTTCGACCTGCCAAGCCACAGCCACCAGCACGACCCCCACCACCAGTCTTTCGTCACGCCAAGCCACAGCCTCCAGCACGACCACAACCACCTGTCTTTCGACCTGCCAAGCCACAGCCACCAGCACGACCCCCACCACCAGTCTTTCGTCACGCCAAGCCACAGCCTCCAGCACGACCCCCACCACCTGTCTTTCGACCTGCCAAGCCACAGCCACCAGCACGGCCGCCACCACCAGTTTTTCGACCATGCCAAGATCCACCTGCTCCACGCCCAGCTCCACGCCAAGCGCCACCAGTACCTGCTCCACGCCAAGCGCCACCAGTACCTGCTCCACGCCAAGCGCCGCCAGTACCTGCTCCACGCCAAGTGCCGCCCGTCGCAGCCCCACGCCGCCAAGCGCCGCCCGTGGCTGCCCCACGCCGCCAAGTGCCGCCCGTGGCTGCCCCACGCCGCCAAGTGCCGCCCGTGGCTGCCCCACGCCGCCAAGTGCCGCCCGTGGCTGCCCCACGCCGCCAAGTGCCGCCCGTGGCTGCCCCACGCCGCGACCAAAGCCAAGACCAAGACCCGCCAAGTGACCAAGACCCGCCAAGTGACCAAGACCCGCCAAGTGACCAAGACCCGCCAAGTGACCAAGACCCGCCAAGTGACCAAGACTAAGACCCGCCAAGTGACCAAGACCCGCCAAGTGACCAAGACCAAGACCCGCCAAGTGACCAAGAACCGCCAAGTGTCCAAGACCAAGACCAACCACGCCAAGTCCAAGTCCAAGACCAACCACGCCAAGTCCAAGACCAACCACGCCAAGTCCAAGACCAACCACGCCAAGTCCAAGACCATGACCCACGCTGCCAAGACCATGACCCATGCTGCCAAGACCAAGACCGCCAAGGCCAAGACCACCCACGCCAAGGCCAAGACCCCCCACGCCAAGCTTCGCCGCCTGACGCACCACGCCAAGCTTCGCCGCCTGACGCACCACGCCAAGCTTCGCCGCCTGCCACGACAACGCGCCCACCTCCTCGTCGGCCAAGGATGTGGCCATTCCATGGGCGTCCGCCACGCCAGGTGCGCCGACCTCCTCGTCTGCCACGAATGTGGCCATTCCCAGGTCGCCCACCTCGTCAGGTTCAGCGGCGGTCTACCCGCCGCCGCCACCTGACTCTGCCCCGGTGGATTCGGGGACACCTGGTCTGGCGACCCACCGCCATGTCCCCCTCCCTCCCTCCCATGACTCTTGATCCTGTTTTTTGTTTTTGGCCATCTGGGATCTGTCCGTAAGGGGGGGGTTCTGTCATGTCTGTGTTCATGTTTTTGTTTGGCCATGTGCTGTTTTGTTTTTTGGACACTTCCTTAGTTCCTGGTTTCACTTCCTGGTTTTGTTTTGTAACCATAGCAACCATTAGTTTCACCTGTTCCACGTTTGGACTCACACACACCTGTCTCACGTTTTCACATTGTCATGTCACGCACCTGTTCACAGTTAGTCACGCACCTGTTTTCACTTTTCATGTCACTATATAGGCTTTTCTGTTTCTGTTGTTCGTCCTGGCGACATCACCCATTCATGCCATGTCCACAGTTCCTTGTCACGTTAGTTCTTGTTTCATCTCTTGTCACGTAAGTTTTTGTTTGTTTAATGTTCATAGTTCTCCGCCACTGTGCGCGCCTTTTGTTTTTTCCTAGTGAAGTTTTTTTACCTCCGCTGTGAGCGCCTTTTGTTTGTACCCTTTTGTTTGTACTTTGTAGTTTATAGTTATAATTAAACTATGTCTTTACCTGCACGCCACGTCCGTTCCATTTCTTTTGCACCACGGGAGAGCAAACCTCGCCAAAGACCAAGTCCTGACAAAGTCTTATCTTATAACTGCTAACAGTGATTGTTTATGTAGTAAAATATTGGAAAATAAAAAATAAAAATAAAAATAAAAATAAAAATAAAAGTAAAAGTAAAAGTAAAAGTAAAAATAAAAATAAAAATAAAAATAAAAATATAAATAAAAATAAAAATATAAATAAAAAATAAATAAATATATATATATATATAAATATATATATATATATATATATATATATATATATATAGTAACTAGTCAATCTTTGAAAGGAACAGCTCCTTCAAAGAGCCATAAATCCCATCTCCAATTCTAAAATCCCGACACATGTGCTTACATAACCAATGTTATACTGCCACCTGTGGACACCATAATGCCATAACACCATAAAACCTATTTAAAAGGTAAATGACGCATTTCATGTACATAAAATGTGTGATTATAAATCATGTTAATGAAATTAATCCATAATAAAATCCCCTTAAAAAAAATTTACTTTTTAATTAACTCATTGAAAAACAACCCAAAAATGGTGCATCATTTTCAAAACCCAGAAATTTAGTTAAAGTAATACCCTTATAACCCAGAAAATGGGTTGCTCTTTATAAAAATAACTCCAAAATTGAACTCAACACTAGCAACCCATAAATCGGATTACCAAAAACAACCCCAGCACTTTTTAGTGTGCAGTATTCTCCAATTACTTCACCTCAAATATTCCACTTTGAAATGTTTTTTTGGGAACATATTCCATATTTTGTGTATTAAATTTCTATGACAAAAAGGAACATAAAACATTTAAATAAATTAAAACTTACTGTACATTTGTTAGATATATGTAAAGTTGATCTATTGATTCAAACATAGAAAGTAAAAAATAAATAAATAATGTAAGACTTATTTTTAACACTTTAATGGGGAATTTTAGGTGGATATTAGGGCTCCAAATAATAAACATTGCATATTCCACTTTAAAAATTTTGGAGGAGGAGAAAAAAGTTTAAGTCTTTATAAACAGATAGATCTG
>NC_084738.1:80393261-80460761 GCF_033978785.1 Entelurus aequoreus | reverse complement strand
CTTGTTATTATTATCATATTTAGACGAGAATTATTTACTCCCCTTCTTGTTATTATCATATTTAGACAAGAATTATTTACCTCCCTTCTTGTTATTATCATATTTAGACGAGAATTATTTACTCCCCTTCTTGTTATTATTGTCATATTTAGACGATAATTATTTACCTCATTTCTTCTTATTATTATCATATTTGGACGAGAATTATTTACTCCCCTTCTTGTTATTATTATCATATTTAGACGAGAATTATTTACCTCCCTTCTTGTTATTATTATCCTATTTAGACGAGAATTATTTACTCCCCTTCTTGTTATTATTATCATATTTAGACGAGAATTATTTACCTCCTTTCTTCTTATTATTATCATATTTAGACGATAATTATTTACTCCCCTTCTTGTTATTATTATCATATTTAGACGAGAATTATTTACTCCCCTTCTTGTTATTATTATCATATTTAGACGAGAATTATTTACTCCCCTTCTTGTTATTATTATCATATTTAGACGAGAATTATTTACTCCCCTTCTTGTTATTATTATCATATTTAGACGATAATTATTTACTCCCCTTCTTGTTATTATTGTCATATTTAGACGATAATTATTTACCTCCTTTCTTCTTATTATTATCATATTTAGACGAGAATTATTTACTCCCCTTCTTGTTATTATTATCATATTTAGACGAGAATTATTTACCTCCCTTCTTGTTATTATTATCATATTTAGACGAGAATTATTTACTCCCCTTCTTGTTATTATTATCATATTTAGACGAGAATTATTTACCTCCTTTCTTCTTCTTATTATCATATTTAGACGATAATTATTTACTCCTCTTCTTGTTATTATTATCATATTTACACGAGAATTATTTACTCCCCTTCTTGTTATTATTATCATATTTAGACGAGAATTATTTACTCCCCTTCTTGTTATTATTATCATATTTAGACGATAATTATTTACTCCCCTTCTTGTTATTATTATCATATTTAGACGATAATTATTTACTTCCCTTCTTGTTATTATTATCATATTTAGACGAGAATTATTTACTCCCCTTCTTGTTATTATCATATTTAGACGAGAATTATTTACCTCCCTTCTTATTATCATATTTAAACGATAATTATTTACTCCCCTTCTTGTTATTATTATCATATTTAGACGATAATTATTTACCTCCTTTCTTCTTCTTATTATCATATTTAGACGAGAATTATTTAATCCCCTTCTTGTTATTATCATATTTAGACGAGAATTATTTACCTCCCTTCTTGTTATTATCATATTTAGACGAGAATTATTTACTCCCCTTTTTGTTATTATTGTCATATTTAGACAATAATTATTTACCTCCTTTCTTCTTATTATTATCATATTTAGACGAGAATTATTTACTCCACTTCTTGTTATTATTATCATATTTAGACGAGAATTATTTACCTCCCTTGTTATTATTATCATATTTAGACGAGAATTATTTACTCCCCTTCTTGTTATTATTATCATATTTAGACGAGAATTATTTACCTCCTTTCTTCTTATTATTATCATATTTAGACGAGAATTATTTACTCCCCTTCTTGTTATTATTATCATATTTAGACGAGAATTATTTACTCCCCTTCTTGTTATTATTATCATATTTAGACGAGAATTATTTATTCCCCTTCTTGTTGTTATTATCATATTTAGACGATAATTATTTACCTCCCTTCTTGTTATTATCATATTTAGACGAGAATTATTTACTCCCCTTCTTGTTATTATCATATTTAGACGAGAATTATTTACCTCCCTTCTTGTTATTATCATATTTAGACGATAATTATTTACTCCCCTTTTTGTTATTATTGTCATATTTAGACGATAATTATTTACCTCCTTTCTTCTTATTATTATCATATTTAGACGAGAATTATTTACTCCACTTCTTGTTATTATTATCATATTTAGACGAGAATTATTTACCTCCCTTGTTATTATTATCATATTTAGACGAGAATTATTTACTCCCCTTCTTGTTATTATTATCATATTTAGACGAGAATTATTTACCTCCTTTCTTGTTATTATTATCATATTTAGACGAGAATTATTTACTCCCCTTCTTGTTATTATTATCATATTTAGACGAGAATTATTTACTCCCCTTCTTGTTATTATTATCATATTTAGACGAGAATTATTTATTCCCCTTCTTGTTGTTATTATCATATTTAGACGATAATTATTTACCTCCCTTCTTGTTATTATCATATTTAGACGAGAATTATTTACTCCCCTTCTTGTTATTATTATCATCACATTTAGGCGATCGATCCCTCCAAACTGTACTAGCAGTAGTAAACAGACTGTCTGCCTTTTTATCAAAGAAAACACAAAATACGCAATATTTTTTATCAAAAAGTATTTCAAAGTGTAATATTTGATGTGAAATAATTGGATCCTTAAATAGATCAATTATTCATAACATTGATTTTGATTCATTATTATTTTTTGAGCAATGCCAGTTTAAAAAAATCCCACTCAAATTGTTAAGGGTTCCTCTCCTAAAAGTGTTGAAAGAAAGTCATACAAGTTTTTTGTTTTTTTTATTTCAACGCTTTTAATTTTGCATGTTTTTTTTTTAGTTTGTTTTATGCCTTTTTGTCAAAGAAAACTTAGGTTTTTATGGCATAAACACAAAATACGCAATATTTTTTATCAAAAAGTATTTCCAATTGTAATATTTGATGTGAAATAATTGAAGCCTTAAATAGATCAATAATTCATAACATTGATTTTGATTCATTATTATTTTTTAAGCAATGGCAGCTTAAAAAAATCCCACTAAAATTGTTATGGACCCTAAAGGGCTCCTCTCCTACAAGTGTTAAAAAAAAGTCATACAAGTTTTTATTTTATTTTATTTCAATGCTTAAGTTATAAGCTTTTAATTTTGTTTGTTTCATACCTTTTGTTGAAGAAAACTTAGTTTTTTATGGCATAAACACAAAATACGCAATATTTTATCAAAAAGTATTTCAAAGTCTAATATTTGATGTGAAATAATTGGCGCCTTAAATAAATCAATAATTCATAACATTGATTTTGATTCATTATTATTTTTTGAGAAATGCCGGTTTAAAAAAAATCCCACTAAAATTGTTATGGACCCTAAAGAGCTCCTCTCCTAAAAGTGTTTTAAAAAAAGTCACACGTGTTTTTATTTTATTATTTTTATTTCAATGCATCTGTGTTGGCCCTGCGATGAGGTGGCGACTTGTCCAGGGTGTACCCCGCCTTCTGCCCGATTGTAGCTGAGATAGGCTCCAGCGCCCCCCGCGACCCCGAAGGGAATAAGCGGTAGAAAATGGATGGATGCTTAAGTTATAAGCTTTTAATTTTGTTTGTTTTATGTCTTTTTGTCAAAGAAAACTTAGTTTTTTATGGCATAAACACAAAATACGCAATATTTTTATCAAAAAGTATTTCAAAGTGGAATATTTGATGTGAAATAAAATTCATAACAACAATGATTTTGATTCAATATTATTTTTTGAACAATGCCAGTTTAAAAAAATCCCACTAAAATTGTTATGGACCCTTAAGGGTTCCTCTCCTAAAAGTGTTAAAAAAAAAGTCATACAAGTTTTTATTTTATTATTTTTATTTCAATGTGTTTAATTTTGATATGTTTTTTTTGTTTGTTTTATGCCTTTTTTATAAAGAAAACTTATTTTTTTATGGCATAAACACAAAATACACAATATTTTATCAAAAAGTATTTCAAAGTGGAATATTTGATGTGAAATAATTGGAGCCTTAAATAGGTCAATCATTCATAACAACAATGATTTTGATTCATTATTATTTTTTGAGCAATGCCAGTTTAAAAAAATCCCCCTAAAATTGTTATGGACCCTAAATGGTTCCTCTCCTAAAAGTGTTAAAAAAAAAAAGTCATACAAGGTTTTATTTTATTATTTTTATTTCAACGCTTAAGTTATAAGCTTTTAATTTTGTATGTTTTTTGTTTTGTTTTGTTTTATGCTTTTTTGTCAAAGAAAACTTAGTTTTTTATGGCATAAACACAAAATACGCAATATTTTTTATCAAAAAGTATTTCAAAGTGTAATATTTGATGTGAAATAATTGGAGCCTTCATAACATTGATTTTGATTCATTATTATTTTTTGAGCAGTGCCAGCTTAAAAAAATCCCACTAAAATTGTTCCGGACCCTAAAGGGCTCCTCTCCTACAAGTGTTAAAAAAAAAAGTCATAAAAGTTTTTATTTTTTTAATTTCAACGCTTAAGTGTGGAGATCAACTTAGATTTATCCATCGATTATAAGTTTTTAATTGTTCATAGTTATTTATTTTATTTTATGCCTTTTTGTCAAAGAAAACACAAAATACACAATATTTTATCAAAAAAATATTTCAAAGTGTAATATTTGATGTGAAATAATTGGAGCCTTAAATAGATCAATAATTCATAACATTGATTTTGATTCATTATTATTTTTTGAGAAATGCCGGTTTAAAAAAAATCCCACTAAAATTGTTATGGACCCTAAAGAGCTCC
This sequence comes from Entelurus aequoreus, assembly GCF_033978785.1. Lineage (NCBI taxonomy): Eukaryota > Metazoa > Chordata > Actinopteri > Syngnathiformes > Syngnathidae > Entelurus > Entelurus aequoreus. The sequence goes on along the minus strand of NC_084738.1, from coordinate 80,456,176 downwards.
TCTCCTAAAAGTGTTAAAAAAAAGTCATACAAGTTTTTATTTAATTTTTTTGTTTCAACGCTTAAGTTATAAGCTTTTAATTTTTTTTTGTTTGTTTTATGCATTTTTGTCAAAGAAAACTTTGTTTTTTATGGCATAAACACAAAATACGCAATATTTTATCAAAAAAGTACACTACCGTTCAAAAGTTTGGGGTCACCCAAACAATTTTGTGGAATAGCCTTCATTTCTAAGAACAAGAATAGACTGTCGAGTTTCAGATGAAAGTTCTCTTTTTCTGGCCATTTTGAGCGTTTAATTGACCCCACAAATGTGATGCTCCAGAAACTCAATCTGCTCAAAGGAAGGTCCGTTTTGTAGCTTCTGTAACGAGCTAAACTGTTTTCAGATGTGTGAACATGATTGCACAAGGGTTTTCTAATCATCAATTAGCCTTCTGAGCCAATGAGCAAACACATTGTACCATTAGAACACTGGAGTGATAGTTTCTGGAAATGGGCCTCTATACACCTATGTGTATAGGTGTATAGAGATATTGCACCAAAAACCAGACATTTGCAGCTAAAATAGTCATTTACCACATTAGCAATGTATAGAATGTATTTCTTTAAAGTTAAGACTAGTTTAAAGTTATCTTCATTGAAAAGTACAGTGCTTTTCCTTCAAAAACAAGGACATTTCAATGTGACCCCAAACTTTTGAACGGTAGTGTATTTCAAAGTGGAATATTTGATGTGAAATAATTGGAGCCTTATTTGATTCTTTTTTTTTTTTTCAACAACGGCAGCTTTAAAGAAAAGACAAGCTTGCGTGGCAGCTTTGTGTTGTCAAATTTCATTTTTTAATTCCAATTTTTTATGTTTGTGTTTTTTAATAGTTATCTTAGAATTTTTTTTGGTAAAACGTTTAAAACACTTTGTATAGAAAAGTGTCATTTTTTTAAAAAGTAGTTGTTACAAACTAATGACTATTACTACATGTCATTAATACTGATGGATTACTTTTGTTATTCCGAGTGACCCAAAAGCATGAATTAAATCATTTTAATGTGTACATTTGACTAAAGAGTGTTGTCAGGTGACAGATGGCTTGATGGAAGTGGATGTGCTAGTTTATTAACAAGTACTTACTGGCGTGGTTTGTGGAAGTGTGATGCAGTTATGGCGCATGAATGTGATATTTGATGCAGAATAGAGAATAAAAGCACTCGTCTTCACATTAGCTCGCCAGGCTGCTAGCTTGATGACGAGATAAAAATGGCGGATCTTTCGAAATCCGAAGCCCGGCCTCAACTAGTAAACGCAGCCGTTCGTGCTTCCTCTTCCTAACCGGAGCCTCCTTCCTTCTTGACTTCTTAATTTGTTGTTTTTATATTTTTGTCGTTTTATCCTCCCCCCTTTACTTAATGTGACTTCCCAACGTTTCTACCGGCTGCGTTTTTTTTTGGTTCGATGTTGCAGACAAGTCTGCGGGTCTAAAGGCAGCGAGCTTGTCTCGGTGGGCTCCACGATCAGCTCGATGGTGGCACACACGGAGGTCGAGTGGAGGTACGCTGGAAATGAGCTCGGTTGTAAACATGTAGAAGGGATTCTGCTCATTATTAAAAGCATTAAAAACTGTGCAGTACAGCAACAGGCCGTATAGGTGTGCGCCTTTAAGTCACGAAATAGGGCATATAAGTTTGCTAATATGCTAGCTGGTTTGTTTACTTTCTCATGAGCCTTCTAAACGGGACCATTTTCACTTCTTTATCTCATATTAGGGCTCATATGGACGAAAAGGTATATCTCGATATATATTTACTTAAGCTCGATATTCGATATGTTTTTATATATATACTGTATATATATATATATATATATATATATATATATATATATATATATATATATATATATATATATATATATATATATATATATATATATATACACACACACACCGTATTTTTCGGACTATAAATCACATTTTTTTTCATAGTTTGGCCGGGGGTGCGACTTATACTCAGGAGCGACTTATGTGTGAAATGATTAACACATTACCGTAAAATATCAACTAATATTATTTAGCTCATTCACGTAAGAGACTAGACGTATAAGATTTCATGGGATTTAGTGATTAGGAGTGACAGATTGTTTGGTAAACGTATAGCATGTTCTATATGTTATAGTTATTTGAATGACTCTTTCCATAATATGTTACGTTAACATACCAGGCACGTTCTCAGTTGGTTATTTATGCCTCATATACCTACTATATCTTATGATATAGTAATATAATAACATAATAATAATAATATAATAACTTATATCTTATAATGTATCATACTATATCACCTACTCAGTGGCCTAGTGGTTAGAGCAGGGGTCGGCAACCTTTATCACTCAAAGAGCCATTTTGACGAGTTTCACCAATTAAAGAAAACAATGGGAGCCGCAAAACTATTTTGAAATTAAAAATGAAATAACACTGTATACATAGCTTTTATTTGCTTTGCGTTATGTTTAAACCAGGGGTCTCAGACATGCGCCCCGGCCCGCAACTTAACATGACAATTTGATGTCAGTGCAGCCCGCAAGTTTAACATGAATGGCGCATGACAGCGTCATACTAGCCAACCCTCCCGAAGACACCCGAAATTTAGGGCGTGATGGTACTGTCTTTAGCGCCCTCTGCAGCCTGCTCTAACAGCGTGACTGCCCAGCCACACGTTGAATGCAGCTTCTACTAGGGATGTGCGTATCGATCCTGTGGTATCGATATATCGATACTCACACGCTACTCATTTGGCATCACTTTTCTGAAAAAAGTATCGATATAAACCAAAAAACGGCGTGTGGGGGGTGCAAGCATCACTTTCAGATGTTTTTGATTACTTACTTAACTTACTATGTGCTGGGACACCCCTGTACCTGGCAGAGTATAGAGCTGGCCCAGTCACGTCACAGGAAACAGCGAATGAGCGTCGTCAACGTGCAACACACACACAGCCAGCCGACAGCGATGCAGCCAGGCATATCCAGTGTTGTCCAATTGTTGACATAAAACAGGCATTGTTTTTTTTTTTTTAGTAATGTTTACTGAATATTTTTGTTTAAATGATTATCCTAAATTCAAATAATTTGTGTATATATATATATATATATATATATATATATATATATATATATATATATATATATATATATATATATATATATATATATATATATATATATATATACTGTGTATATATAAAAATGTATAACCAACATTTTAACAATAACCTGCTACAGTCAAACCCTTATTTCTTAAATAAAAAATGTTGAAATTCCAATATATAGTGAATTTGCAAACTGCTAAAATTATGCACAAAGCAAACCTAAGAACGTACAACAATTCCTGTCAAAAATCAGAAGGGATTCGGCTCATTATTAAAGCATTAGAACTGTGCAGTACAGCAACAGGCCGTATAGGTGTGCGCCTTTAAGTCACGAAATAGGGCATATATGTTTGCTAATATGCCAGCTCAGACCTGGGCATTCTGCGGCCCGCGGGCCGCATCCGGCCCTTTGTGCGTCCCTGTCCGGCCCGCGTGAGGCCAATTATAAATTACAAAATATAGTTGAAAAAACATCTATGTCGTGCGCGCAATACAACTGTGCTGCTTTTATTTTGAAAAGTATTATTTATGGGCGTGTGTCCGTGTGTAACCTGCGAGTGAAGGTGCACATGCAGCGACAAGTGATGCACGGTTTACACCCGAGACGCTAAAAAGAGAAAAGTTGATGACGAATGGCGTGTTTCCAACAAGACATTGACTGCAAAGCAACGTTCCCTTCTAAGGTGCGTGCCTGCGCAATTGCGCACTGCTCAAGCATCTGCTGTGCACAGCAAATATATGCCGCGCACCAAATCAAATCCCATCTGAATTCTAAACAAAATAAACATATTTATTCTATGTAATTTTGCAATGCAACTTTGAGTGACAGTGACAACAAGCGGCCCTAACGGTGTTCGTCAACACCGTTCAATTGAACACCGTTCAATTATTGTAACGTCTATCGAGATGCTTCGAGGACAGGAATTATATCGATCACTTTATTGAGCAAAACTGTTTATATTCGGACATAACCACACCGGAAAAAAAAATGAGTAAAACAATTCTATCTCGGAAAACTAGTCATTTTCTGCCGTACAAACCAGGCCAAAACCAACTTGTCATCTGTCACCAACACTCATAGCACTAAACCACTGGTGCGTTTACGGCCACACAAAAAGTCGGATAACTCAAACACCACACAAAGTTTCACTATGACTCCTCAGTCATACGTGTGCTTATTTTACTGTCATTTATTATTAATGTTAATTTATTTATATTAGTCATGGAATGCTGTTACACACACTATGTTGAAGTATTACTATTATTATTAATTATTATTATTATTATTATTATTATTTATCTTACGGTGTATATCAAAAATAATATTGAGCAAAATTTAATTGAAATATTGTCGATGTGGCCCTCCAGCAGTGCTCGGGTTGCTCATGCGGCCCCCGGTAAAAATTAATTGCCCACCCCTGTGCTAGCTGTTTTGTTTACTTTCTCATGAGCCTTCTAAACGGGACCATTTTCACTTCTTTATCTCATATTAGGGCTGGCGCATATGGACGAAAAGGTATATCTCGATATATATTTACTTAAACTAGATATTCAATATATATCTCGATATATTTTCCGGTGAAAGTAAACATATAAAGATATTCATTTTTTGAGCGATATGCAGTGAAATTGAAGTGAATGACAAGTGTACTGTAAACACTCTTATTAAGTTAGTCAAGATGGGGATTAACAGCACAGAAATTAAACTGTTTAAGTAGCACGGAATTACATAACTTAAATAAATAGAAAAATATTATTTCTACGTAAAATAAATAACATAGCTGTGCAAATTTATATTTGTCGGTTCATATTTTAGCTCAGGCACTAAATCATGGCATTAAAACTAAAAAATAAAGACAACTTCAGATTGTCTTATTTGTCTTGCTGTGGCCAAAAATAGAACAAACACATTTGGAAAATATTACAATAAAAATATAGAAATAAATACAGGCAGCGGTAAAGTTTAGATCCATGAAGAAAAGAAGAAAGTGAATGAATGTTTACAACTGAATACATTTACATATGCATAAAAAATTGTTTTCTTTTGTACTATTTTTTTTAAATGAATGAAGTAACGTTTATGACAACCTTAATTCCAAAACACAATATAGAATGTGAGATATAACAGGATAATGCATACATTTATCATTTGTTTTCAAAACGCTTACAAAAAAGTGGGACCCCAAAATTTTTACTGTGGGACCTCATTTTTATGACTTGATGGGGTCCCTGGGACCCCATTTTGAAAATTCCTAGCGCCAACACTGATATGATTGTGATTTTCTCATTTTAATTTGAAATAGGATTTTATATTGTTATTTTTTGCCTTATTTAAATTATCTGCAAAGCACTTTGAATTGCCTTGTGCACGTATTGTGCTCTATAAATAAACCTGCCTTGCCTGTTGTGAAAAGGAAGTTGCATTAATGTTTAGGAATAAACACACCTGTATTTTTAAATGTGCTCACCATTTTCAAAAAATACTTAAACTGAAGTCTTTTAACCAGGTTTTATAAAAAAAATAAAATATAACAAATTAAACACGTTGCCAATTATTTCCTTTGCAGAATAACTTAGTTGTAGATCAGAGCACTGTTTCATGTACCTGAAGTAGAAATTGAACGTGCATATATGAAAGCAACTCAAACATAATAAACCAAATAATATGGCAAAAAAAAAGAAACGATGTGAGTAAATAAAAATACATGTGAAAATTGTGCTAGACCGGACCTTATGGACATAAGAGGTAAACAAAAAAATGTAAGAATTGAGAAAGATGGCGCCTGATGGCCATAAGACGTACTGTAACTGCACTTTTTGTCCATGGAGATCAGGGGTGTCAATTTGGCCCGCGATGTAGCATGAGTTAAAATAAGCAAGGGCATGCACATATTAAATGTAAATATCTGGCGGACTGATAGGTGCTTATTTGTCGCCATCTTGTGAACAATGTGAGTGACTCAGGCCAGTGACCATCTAGTGAACAGGGACGAACCAAATATTAGAACAGAATTGAGCAAAGATCTGTGTTGAGAATTGCCACAACAAAACTGATACTAGACTTGGACGCACTGGCAAAAAAGGGTGCTCAACAACACTGCTCCCACTAAAAGAGAATGTAGTCGTCAACCCTGTAATACCATCTTTATGTTTCTCTGAGGTTCTAAATAGCCCATGTTTGAGAAGTCTAGTCTTCTCTCCAATTTCAAAAGCCAATGTGGCCCCTGAGCCAAAAAAAGTTTGCCCACCCCTGTTCTAGAAACTAAATGCCCATCATTCACTTATATGACCCAATCCAAACAACATCAGTGTTTCCCACACATTCATTTATTTGTGGCGGCCCGCCACGAAAGAATTACATCCGCCACAAATAAAATAAAATAAAAAATAATTTATTTATTTATTTATTTTTTGTCCTGTCCAGCTTCTCAGGCAAATCATATAGTTGATGTAGATGCCCATATAGGCTGTTCAGATTTACTTTACAAAAGAGAAGTGTAGGATACTTCTCTTGTTGCCTTATTTGTATTTGACCACTACTGTTTTCTGTTTATTTGTTACTGACTGTGGCAGGACACCTCTGCATCTGTTTTACTTTATGTTGCTGGTAAATAATATGGTTGTAGTAGTAGGCTAAAGTTAAATTATTTAGTATGCAGTAATTAAAGGGGCAGAGATTTAAGAGACATTTTAGCTTTTATATTTTATAAGATATATTTTTTGTAAGAACCACAATTAATAAATATATTTCAGTGAATAACTTATTGTTCAAATCTGTATATAAATATGTACATAAAGTGTTGTAATTATATTGTAAAATGGATGGATGGATGGATGGACGTTTAAAACAAAACTGTTATTATTAATTAGTAAGTATACATTTTTTGATTCTTTTTAGAGAAAATCATATCATTGTAGTAAATTATGCAAATTACTCGATGATGTAATGGTGACCACGCCCATAGCCACGCCCCCACCGCCACAGGTATCTTAGCAGTTTATGGGAAACACTGAACCTTCCCTAGTCATGGCACAGGGGGGAAAAATGGCCCTTTCCTAGAGCCGCGGGTTGCCGACCCCCGCCTAAAGGAAAGGAGGGGGAAGGCGAAAACTACAGAAGCGCCCTGGGGGGGCAAAAAGTATGACGGAGCGAGAGGAGAAAAAAAATAGATTTTTGACTTTTTAAATGGTTTGCAACAAAAACATTTTTTCATTTAATGATAAAATCAATACACCGCCAAGGCCTAATTCTCCCTCTTCTGTCTCCACGCTGTTTCCCCCCGTAAGTGTGTGTCTGTGTGTGTGTGTTGACTCACATGCGCCATCATCTCCATGAAAAAAAAATAAAAGTAGACTTTTTCAAAGGCAGTGTAGTACTTTTTTTCATTCATTAGTACCGCAGTACTTTATTCGTAGCGGTATACCGTACAACCCTGACACTGACACACTTCCATTATAATTAGTTTATGAACCAGGGCGACAATAATACATTAATCCATGAAAACACTGGACCATTTTTTTGGAAAACAGTAGACGTTCTTCTTCGTCAGTACTGACGATACTGTATAAAGCAGGTATCGATGTATTGTTGGTATTAAAGACAGCCCAAGTATTGACCAAAAAGATCTTTCTGAGTGTATTGATTGTGGTGTTGTTGTTTTTAAAGGTGTACCAGGCTGCTGAGTCCTCGCCAGCATGGACGTGGTGTCGCCTGAGCTCAACAGCCTCCTCCCTGACGAGATCATGGACATGGAGGCCATCGAGGAGGTGTCTCACTCCCAGTCCGAGTCCAGTCAAGGCACATCTGTCCCCATGGAAACGGACACGCAGGTGGCGCCGGAGACCGTGGGTCCGTCCACCTCCACGGAACCCCAGCTTGCCGTCTCGTCCTCCCAGTTCCTCACTTTGAAGCCGGCGGCGGCCCCTAAAGCCGCGGACGGCGTCACGGGGACGACGGTGTCCGCGGGCGGCTTGCAAAAACTCACGGCGCCGTTCACCATCTCCGCCGCCAACCACCAGATCATCCTCAACAAGGTGGCCTCGTCGCAGGCCACGGAGGCGGCGCGCTCGGCGGCCCCGCAGATCATCAAGCAGGAAGGCCAGAAGCTCTTGGTGACCACCATCGGGAAGGCGGGACAGCCCATTTTGTTGCAGCTGCCCCACACGGCCAAGGCAGGCGGGGCTCAAAGCGCGGCCGACGGCAAGTCGCCGGCGCCGCAGATCAAGATGGTGACCATCGGGGGGCGGCCGGAGCTGAAGCAAATGGTCGGGGGAGCGGCCGGACAGGTGACTGCGCTACACGGCCAGCAGCTTAAGACTGTGCAGGTAACTGAGGGCAAACTCACACTCCTACGTACTGACCACCGTGGGTGTGGCTGTGGGAGAGTAACAAAGTATTTCATACAAACTTAAAGGAAAAGTGCACTTTTTTAAATTTTTTCTATCATTTACAATCTTTATGTAAGACAAGAACACATATTTTAATGCATTCTAAATCGTAAATAAACGCTAGCAAAGATCAGCTCATGGTAGTCGCTCTATTCCGCCAATAAAGCTCTCGAAACACATCCAAAATCCTCCATTTTATACACACGCTGTAAGTATACAGTATATGTAATATGGTTACATTCATAACATTGTTATATTTACATATTTTGCTCTTTTGAAGCATACAGCGGCGTATCACTCTTTTCCCTTCAAAAACAACAAGAATACTAATCATGGCAGACTTCATGAGAGACAACAAAGACTACTTTGGGACAAATGATGATCCGGAAACTTCTATTTTGGATCCTGAATATAAGGAGGATGGTCTACAAGTCTTAGAAGCTGTGTGCGCAACAAATGCAGCTTTAGTGAAACACCTAAGCATCATGTAGCAGTATTGCTACGTGCTAAATACAAACATAAAAACACAATCACTTACTGCACAATGTCTGCTCTCACTGGGATAAAGACTGATTGGATGTTTATATCTTCTAGTTTAGAGACAGCGTGGCGAAGTTGGTAGAGTGGCTGTGCCAGCAATCGGAGTGTTGCTGGTTACTGGGGTTCAATTCCCACCTTTTACCTTCCTAGTCACGTCCGTTGTGTCCTTGGGCAAGACACTTCACCCTTTGCCTCTGATGGCTGCTGGTTAGCGCCTTGCATGGCAGCTCCCGCCATCAGTGTGTGAATGTGTGTGTGAATGGGTAAATGTGGAAATACTGTCAAAGCGCTTTGAGTACCTTGAAGGTAGAAAAGCGCTATACAAGTATAACCCATTTATCATTTATTATTTAGATGAAGAATTAATAATATTCCACAATCACTTACTGTACAGTATCTGCTCTCACTGGGATAAAGACTGATGGGATGTTTATATCTTCTAGTTTAGATGAAGAATTAATAATATTCTACAATCACTTACTGTACAACGTCTGCTCTCACTGGGATTAAGACTAATGGGATGTTTATATCATCCTATTTAGATGAAGAATTAATAATATTCTACAATCACTTACCATATAACGTCTGCTCTCACTGGGATAAAGACTCTTGGGATGTTTATATCTTTCCGTTTAGATGAAGAATTAATAATATTCCACAATCACTTACTGTACAACGTCTGCTCTCACTGGGATAAAGACTGATGGGATGTTTATATCTTTCCGTTTAGATGAAGAATTAATAATATTCCACAATCAGTTACCGTACAACGTCTGCTCTCACTGGGATAAAGACTGATGAGATGTTTATATCTTCCTGTTTAGATGAAGAATCAATAATATTCCACAATCACTTGCTGTACAACGTCTGCTCTCACTGGGGTAAAGACTGATGGGATGTTTATATCTTTAGCCTTATTTTACGAGTTAGAATGAATGAAAAAGAGAAAAGCATGTGTGTTCTTATCTTACATTGAGATTGTGAACAATAGGCAAAAAAATATGTTTTTTTTTAATATATACAGCTCATAGTCGTAAGTAACTAACGGGAGTCATTGATTCCGCCCATAAAACCCTCTGCAAAAACAAAAAACACCAACAATACCCCGTTTACATACCATACCCAGAATATTAACCAAGTATAAGCAATATTGTTACTATAAATGCTAACACTGAGGAACTACTTTTAGCGGCGCCGTGATCACAGAGAGCTAACTGGGTCATGCTGCAATCTTGAAATACTAAGCTGCAGCGTCGCCTCTGAGTTGGTGAAAGTTAATTCTCGATTATAAATCACGCCTCTCACCTGGATAGTAGAAGGTTGTGGACATAAACCCACAAGTTGGTCAACATTGACATCCAACTTAGACACAGAGATGGCGAGAGAGACATGAAAAGACGCTTGTTGCGCCCACCTTTTAAAAAAAAAACCAAAAAAACACCCAAAAGCAGTGAAGTTGTCACGTTGTGTAAATAAAAAGAGAATACAACAAATCCTTTTCAACTTATATTCAATTGAATAGACTGCAAAGACAAGATATTTCATGTTCACACAATAATGCAAATAATCATTAACTTTTAATGGCAGCAACACATTGCAAAAAAGGCATTTTTACCAGTATGTTACATGGCCTTTCCTTTTAACAACACTCAGTAAATGTTGGGGAACTCAGGAGACACACTTTTGAAGTGGAATTATTTCCCATTCTTGCTTGATGTACAGCTTAAGTTGTTCAACAGTCTCCCTTCTCATATTTTAGCCTTCATATTGCACCACACATTTTCAATGGGAGACAAGTCTGGACTACAGTCAGGCCAGTCTAGTACCCGCACTCTTTTACTATGAAGCCACGCTGTTGTAACACCTGGCTTGGCATTGTCTTGCTGAAATAATCAGGGGCGTCCATGATAACGTTGCTTGGATGGCAACATATGTTGCTCCAAAAGCTGTATGTACCTTTCAGCATTAATGGTGCCTTCACATATGTGTAAGTTACCCATGTCTTGGGCACTAATACACCCCCATACCATCACACATGCTGCCTTTTACACTTTGCGCCTAGAACAATCCAGATGGTTCTTTTCCTCTTTGGTCCGGAGGACACGACGTCCACAGTTTCCAAAAATTTGAAATGTGGACTCTTCAGACCACAGAACACTTTTCCACTTTGCATCAGTCCATCTTAGATGAGCGTTTCTGGGTGTTGTTGATAAATGGCTTTGGCTTTGCATAGTTGAGTTTTAACTTGCACTTACAGATGTAGCGACCAACTGAAATGTTGTTCTTTAACTGTTGGACAATTTAGTCCCACGTTTGTTGACAAAGTGGTGACCCTCGCCCCATCCCTGTTTGTGAATGACTGAGCATTTCATGAAAGCTGCTTTTATATCCAATCATGGCACCCACCTGTTCCCAATTAGCCTGTTCACCTGTGGGATGTTCCAAATAAGTCTTTGATGAGCATTCCTCAACTTTCTCAGTCTTTTTTGCCACTTGTGCCAGCTTTTTTGAAACATGTTGCAGGCATCAAATTCCAAATGAGCTAATATTTGCAAAAAATAACAAAGTTTCTCAGTAGGAACGTTAAATATCTTGTCTTTGCAGTCTATTCAATTGAATATAAGTTGAAAAGGATTTGTTGTATTCTCTTTTTATTGACCATTTACACAACGTGACAACTTCACTGCTTTTGGTTTAAATGGTGCAACACAAAATGTCATCTTATAATCAAAAACATTTTATATTTATTAACAAACACACGCAAGTATTGAAAATTGGTAACGGTTAGTACCAGTATCGATTCCCAGATATCGGAAATTGGTATCGCATCGGTTCAAATGTGAACGGTACCCGTCCCATCCTGTGTTTGCGTCTGATTGAAATGGTCATTTACTAATCAGAGTCAGCTTTATTGGCCAAGTATGTCTGCCACAGAAGGAATTTGACTTGGCAGATTCTGCTCTCTTTGTTCAGCGCAAGAAACGAAGCAAAACACCACGACTCCGAGAGAGCCGGGCCATCTTGCTATCAAAAAACCACGAGGGAAACATTAAAGAACACAAACGACACAAAATACACTAAAAGAGCTGATGAAACCAGCTGCCAAATCAGAGGCGCCATTTCTGCATACACCTACAAAAGTGAAACACAACAAAATGAGCAATGAATAATAGATCTTGAACATTTGAGGTATTTAAAATGGTTGCTTTGAAGCCAAAACACTCCTGTTTTGCACTTTCATGAATGAGTACAATAATAACCCATGAAGGTGTTTGCTGCAAGGCCGCGAGAGTAAGTGCTAACATGGTTATTTGTCCTCACAGCTCACCAAGAAGACGCCAGTGTCCTCGGCCGCGCCCATCAAGTTCATCATAACAAAAGCCGTCAACAGCAAAGCTCAGACGTCGGGATCTCCCGTCATCACAGGTGAGTCCGTTGACTTCACTTTTTTTTTATTATTAGTTTTTTTTCGCTCAAGTTAGCGTTCCTCTTTCCAACTCAGGACGTGTTGTGGCCCAGCATTCGCCCGGGATGACCCAACGCACCATCACGCTGTCGGAGACCCACAACGCCAGCATCCAGAGCATCGCCGGCAAAAAGATCGCCATCTCGCCGCTTAAGACGCCCAGCAAGGTCGGTTGGTCTGGTCTGGTTTAGGGTGAAATGTTGACATATTTGCCATGTTTGCAAGAGCAATTTTTATTATCATTTTTAGTCATGGACCAAAAAAATGACAAATGTTCTTGTCAAGGAATGGTTGCACCCCCAGCTGTCAGTAACATGAGTCGCAACTAGGGCTGCAACTAACGATTAATTTGATAATCGATTAATCTGTCGATCATTACCTCGATTAATAATCGAATAAAAGAGACAAACTACATTTCTATCCTTTCCGGTATTTTATTGAAAAAAAAACCAGCATACTGGCACCATACTTATTTTGATTATTGTTTCTCAGCTGTTTGTACATGTTGAAGTTTATAAATAAAGATTTATATAAAAAAAAAAAAAAAAAATTATATATATTTTTTAAAATAAAATAAAATTAAATTGCCTCTGCGCATGCGCATAGCATAGATCCAACGAATCGATGACTAAATTAATCGCCAACTATTTTTATAATAGATTTTAATCGATTTTATCGATTAGTTGTTGCAGCCCTAGTCGCAACATACATGCCTTTTTAAATTATTATTATTTAATTTTTTTTGGTGCAGAACATATTTTACGTTATTCTTTTTTTGTTGTTTTTCTTTTGTTGACATCCAGCATCAGAGGTTCCTATCCATTACATCATATCCACATACATCATATATCTGTTGTCTGCCCCAAATGTCAAAATATATTTTTTTGTTTATATCCCAACTAGAGATATCCGATAATGGCTTTTTTGCCGATATTTCGATATTGTCCAACTCTTAATTACAGATTCCGATATCAACCGATGCCGATGTATACAGTGGTGGAATTAACACATTATTATGCCTAATTTTGTTGTGATGCCCCGCTGGATGCATTAAACAATGTAACAAGGTTTTCCAAAATAAATCAACTTAAGTTATGGAAAAAAATGCCAACATGGCACTGCCATATTTATTATTGAAGTCACAAAGTGCATTATTTTTTTTAACGTGCCTCAAAACAGCAGCTTGGAATTTGGGACATGCTCTCCTTGAGAGAGCATGAGGAGGTTGAGGTGGGTGGGGTTGGGAGAGGGGGCGGGGTTTTGGGGAGTAGCGGGGGGTGTATATTGTAACATCCCGGAAGAGTTAGTGCTGCAAGGGGTTCTGGGTATTTGTTCTGTTGTGTTTATGTTGTGTTACGGTGCGGATGTTCTCCCGAAATGTGTTTGTCATTCTTGTTTGGTGTGGGTTCACAGTGTGGCGCATATTTGTAACAGTGTTAAAGTTGTTTATACGGCAACCCTCAGTGTGACCTGTATGGCTGTTGACCAAGTATGCATTGCATTCACTTGTGTGTGTGAAAAGCCGTAGATATTATGTGATTGGGCCGGCACGCAAAGGCAGTGCTTTTAAGGTTTATTGGCGCTCCGTACTTCTCCCTATACACAGCGGCCTTTTAAAAAGTCATACATTTTACTTTTTGAAACCGATACCGATAATTTCCGATATTACATTTTAAAGCATTTATCGGACATCTCTAATCCCCCCCCCAAAAAAAGAAACAACCAGCAGAAAACAAAATAGTATTTGCAAATACATCAATTAAATCAAGAAAAAATAAATGATACATTATTAATAATAATAATCAGAAAAAAATCTGATCAAACTTTTCCAGCCAAACATACATGCCTTTTCAATGGTGCAGTTCTCCTGTGCAACCATAGGGGGAGGTAGTGAACAGCTTATGGAAAAGTCAAGAAGAAGAGTCTTTTTGCTTCCTCTTCTTTGGCTTAAAAAAGATCAAAGATAGACAAAACACCAAATGTGACTTGTATGTCATGATGTTTATGTTGGCGCTAAGAGAACCAGCTGCCTTAAAGTCTGTGTTTGGGAGGTGGTCCAGAGTGTCACACGTAGCGGTCCGAGCTTAGGTCGTGTCCTTGATCACGGCTGACTGATATGAGTGGACTCCTCTACCAGGTGACCGTGGTGTCCGTGGCTTCGCCGACCTCCAGCGGCCCCCAGAAGTCGGTGACCCTCCCGGTCAGCGTGGCGCTGGGCCAGCAGATCCTCTCGGTACAGCAGCCCGCCTCCGGGTCGCCAGTCAAGATGGCCGCCGGCCAGGCGACAGCGCAGGTGAGAACCCGCCACACTGGGACCTATTCCGAATTGTTTCTATCGGGTACCGACTCAAGTACAATCAAAAGGTAGCATATTTGGATACCTTTGTTGCATGTGGCATCGCATCTGGTTAAGAGACTTGGCATCTGGCGGTAAAACAGGCGTCTTTGTAGCAGACTGAAGTCAAACGTGTATTAACCTTGTTGCCCTAGGGCAGGGGTCGGCAACCTTTACCACTCAAAGAGCCATTTTGGCAAGTTTCACAAATTATAGAAAGTAATGGGAGCCACAAAAAAAAAATTTTTTATTTAAAATGAAAATCACCGCATACAAAGCTTACATGCTTTGTGCTATGTTAACCAGGGGTCTCCGACACACGTACCGGCACGCACTTTAATGTGGAAATTTGATGTTAGTGCAGCCCGCGAGTTTTGAATGAATGTCGCTTGATAGCGTCATACTTGCCAACCCTCTAATTTTTCCCGGGAGACTCCCGAATATCAGAGCGTGATGACACTGCATTTGGCGCCCTCTACAGCCTGCCCTAGACAGTGTACCTGCTCGACCACAAGTGGAATGCAGTTCTAGCTTACTCACGTAAGAGACAGCAAGGCTACTAACTCAGCAGCCACACATCTTACACTGACGGTACCAATACCCAGAATCCCATGCAGCCCTAACTCTTCCGCTCAACCAACGCACGGAGAGGGGGGGGGTTGATGTGTGGGGGGATTTGGTGGTAGCGGGGGTGTATAATGTAGACCGGAAGAGTTAGGGCTGCATGGGATTCTGGGTAATGGTTCTGTTGTGTTTATGTTGTGTTACGGTGGGATGTTCTCCAGAAATGTGTTTTTCATTCTTTTTTGGTGTGGGTTCACAGTGTGGCGCATATTTGTAACGTAACAATGTTAAAGTTGTTTGATACGGCTACCGTCAGTGTAAGCTGTGTGGCTGATGAGTAAGTATTCTTTGCTGTCTCCTGTGTGTGCAAGTAATAACAACATGCAACATGTGGCTGGGCTGGCATGCTGTATGTAAATGCTATAGAGGACAATTACTGCAGTGCAATTAGGGCACGCCCTTTATTTAGTAATTAGAGTGTAAATAGTATTAGTTTTTCCCTGGGAGTAATCTATGAGAGACACTCAGATCCATAAATCTCCTGGTAAAATCGGGGGGGTCGGCATGTATGTAGCTGAGCCGCATCAGAGTGGTCAAGGAGCCGCATGCGGCTCCGGAGCCGCGGGTTGCCGACCCCTGCCCTAGGGGAAACTGGGTAACACTATAACAATCTACAAGGTTAATACAGTTCGCTTCTCTTTCTTCCCCTCCATTTATCTGCTTTTTGTATTTCAAGTTATCATGACATATATGTATTGTTGCATTTGAAACAATTGTATTGTTGATAATAGAGGTAAATATTGTTATTATTAATTATCAATAGTGCTAGTTCTATTGGTATTGCTCCATTTGCAGTGTAATAATGTTCATTGTCATTTCTCTGTTATTAATATTTACTTCACTAACTGCTTCTTTGCTATCACTTTTACTTTCATATTTGTACATATCCTATCTGCTGATGCTGTTCAGTTGTTATTGTTGTGTTTGTTGTTGACTCTGTCTTATCCCCCTCTTGTCCCCGCAATTTCCCCCTCTGTCTTCCTCTTTTTCCTCCTGCTCCGGTCCGGCTGCACCAAATAATAATATAAATCCATTTCATAAAGTCTAAATACAAATAAGGCAACACGAGAAGTATCCCACACTCTTTTGCAAAAGTCAATGTGTACAGCAGATATAGATAATCTACATCAACAAAATAATTTGCCTGAGTAGCTGGACAGGACAAAAAAGAAAAAGAATAAGTCAAAAAGCATTAGCTGGATGCTAATTTACTTTGAATATTCCATATACATGCTTCTGATTAGAATTATTTATTTATTTTTTATTATTTTATTTTATTTTTTAAATTATTTTATTAATCAGTCCAACAAAATAATACACAATAGTACCATAATAATACAATTCCAATTCCGAAAACAAACCCGATTGGCATTAGTGATTTTACATTGCAATTTCACAGCCTTCAAAATGGGTAATGAAAACTACAACTCGGAGGCACGTTACAATTTACCAGCTGGTGTGTAGGAAGCAAACTACTTACAGTATAAACCAGGGGTGTCCAAACTTTTTCCACTGAGGGCCGCACACGGAAAAATTAAAGCATGTGGGGGCCATTTTGATATTTTTCATTTTCAAACCAGATATATGCATTTTTTATTTATTTTACCTTTAGGGGTCCCGGGGACCATAAGGGGTCTCAGTCATTAAAATGTTAAAAATAAGTCAGATTATTATTATTTTTTAATTATTTAACGCTTACAGTAAATCTTTATATCAACTTCAAGTTGATATAAAGTAATACAAATTAAAACAAATATTTTATGGCTTTTCTGTCAAAAACAACTTAGTTTTTTTATAGTAAAACTGAAATATGCAGTATTTAGTAATTAGAGCCCTAAAAGATCAATAATGCAGGACACCACTGATTTTAATTCTTTCATATTTTTGAGTAATCACATTGAAAAGATAAATAAAAAATCACAAAATATATTTGGGATCCAAAAGGTGCCCCACTCATAAAGTGATACATTTTTATTAGGTTTTTCTTTTACTTTCAACACTTAAGTTACGAGATCAACTTCAGATATATCTGTCGATTTTATGCTGGAACTATTATTTTGTTTGTTTTATGCGCTTTTGTCAAAGAAAACTTTGATGTTTTTATATGGCTACTCCACAATATATGCAATATTTACCACATAAAACATTTTAAAGTGAAATATTTGAAGTAATTGGAGCCCTGAAAATATTTCATTATAACATGGATTTTTTGTCTTTTTTTTTTTTTTTGAGCAATGGCAAAAAAAGAAAAATAAAGAAAGACAAAAGAAAAAAAACAGGCTACATGGCAGCTTTTGTGTCAACATTGCAACTTTTTCTCGTTCGCTTTCACCTCATTCCACTTTTTTTAATGTTCTTTTTTATTTTTACAATAGTATTTCCAGAATGTGTGGCGGGCCGGTAAACAATTAGCTGCGGGCCGCAAATGGCCCCCGGGCCGCACTTTGGACACCCCTGGTATAAACCCTTTGTAGGACTCAACAAAAGACAGAGCAAAGACTACTCCCTGACTACAACAACACATAGAACAAACTGAATTGCAAATAACACGATATAAGAAATGGACAGCACAGTTATCATTACCTATTATTGTTTCTTCATATGAATTATTACCACATAAAGACACAAAAGTACCGTGTGTTTGTGCCGTGTTTGTTCAAACGTAAAAGGTATCTGAACCCCGTGTTCCGTTTTCCTCTCTTCCAGAATCTCAAACCGGTTCATTCGGTGGCGGTAGGAGGCTCCCAGTTCAAGAACATCATCCCGCTGGCCACCCAGCCCAACGTGCAGCAGATCCAGGTGCCGGGAAGCCGCTTCCACTACGTTCGCCTGGTCACGGCCACCACGGCGAGCGGCGTGGTGCAGGCCAGCACCCCCAGCACCAGCGCCATGCAGACAGGTGACCCACTTGTGGCTTCTTCATGGGTTAGTGCACGGGTGTGCAAACTACGTCTTCAATTTGGCCCCCGAGACGTCATAAGTTTAATAAGGAATTGAATCCATAGGGAGACTGCATTCATTTTCATAATCTGACAATTTCGATGCTACTATTATGTTGCTATTTAGTGGACAACACAAGTAATTCAGGTTAATGACCCTTAATTATGCTTTTAAGGAAAGTGAGTGCAGCATTTACCCATATGACCCGATGCAAAAAAGCTTACCTAGTCATGGTGCAACAACAAAAACAAAATCCAAGTGAGCACAGAAATTACTTATAAGACCAAATGCAAACAAGCTTCCCTAGTCATGGTGCAACATAAAAAATCCAAGTGAGCACAACAATTACTTATATGACCAAATGCAAACACGCTTCCCTAGTCATGGTGCAACAACAAAAAAATCCAACCAACACATGGTTAATGGCTCACCAAACTTTGTAGAAATTATAAAAAACGTCCAGGCACCCTAAAAAAATTCAAAATTAAACCCATTTAAATCCGTTACAAAGCATGATGGGAAAAATACAAAAGAGTCTCCACACTTATCCATGTTTGGCGCATTTTAGCTGCTTGATATTTCTGATTGATTACAAAACTTTTAGGAGGTTGTCACGAAAGTAAACAATGTAGAAGTCAAACTTTTTACATAATCTTAATATCCAATTATATTAAGATTTTTAATTTTTGTATTACATTAATACAATATTTATATATATATATATATATATATATATATATATATATATATATATATATATATATATATATATATATATATATATATATATATATATATATATACAATATATATATTAGGGCTGCAACTAACGATTAATTTGATAATCGATTAATTAAAGATTAAAGTACCAATGATTGTCACACACACACTAGATGTGGTGAAATTTGTCCTCTGCATTTGTCCCATCCCCTTGGGGAGCAGTGGGCAGCAGTCTGTCGATTATTACTTCGATTAATCGATTAATGATCGGATAAAGGAGACAAACTACATTTCTATTCTAGCCAGTATTTTATTGAAAAAAAACAGCACACTGGCACCATACTTATTTTGTTTATTGTTTCTCAGCTGTTTGCAAATGTTGCAGTTTATAAATAAAGGTTTATAAATTAAAAATAAAAATAAAAAAAATAGAAAAATAAAAATAATAACAAATTTAAAAAATTGCCTCTGCGCATGCGCATAGCATAGATCCAACGAATCGATGACTAAATTAATCGGCAACTATTTTAATAATCGATTAGTTGTTGCAGCCCTAATATATATATATATATACTAGGGCTGCAACAACTAATCGATTAAAATCGATTATAAAAATAGTTAATCGATTAGTTGTTGCAGCCCTAATATATATACATATATACTAGGGCTGCAACAACTAATCGATTAAAATCGATTATAAAAATAGTTGGCGATTAATTTAGTCATCGATTCGTTGGATCTATGCTATGCGCATGCGCAGAGGCAATTTTTTAAATTTGTTATTATTTTTATTTTTCTATTTTTTTTATTTTTATTTTTAATTTTTAATTTATAAACCTTTATTTATAAACTACAACATGTACAAACAACTGAGAAACAATAATCAAAATAAGTATGGTGACAGTATGCTGTCTTTTTTCAATAAAATACTGGAAAGGATAGAAATGTAGTTTGTCTCCTTTATCCGATTATTAATCGATTAATCGATTATCAAATTAATCGTTAGTTGCAGTCCTAATATATACAGTACAGGCCAAAAGTTTGGACATGTTTTCTTTATTTCCATGACTATTTACATTGTAGATTGTCACATCAAAACTATGAATGAACACATGTGGAGTTATGTACTTAACAAAAAAGGTGAAATAACTGAAAACATGTTTTATATTCTATTTTCTTCAATATAGCCACCCTTTGCCCTGATTACTTTTTCGCACACTCTTGGCATTCTCTTGATGAAAATAATTGCTATATAAAAAAAAATCTTAATCCAAATATGTTTAACACACAAGGAATTTGACTTGGTCGACTGTGCTCTCTTTGTTTGTTTGTTTGTTTGTTTGTTTGATTGATTGATTGAAACTTTTATTAGTAGATTGCACAGTGCAGTACATATTCTGTACAATTGACCACTAAATGGTAACACCCCAATAAGTTTTTCAACTTGTTTAAGTCAGGGTCCACATTCAATGCAAGAAGCAAAGATAAGCGCGACAAGTACAAGAGAGCGCCGCCGCGCCAAACTTAACAGCGAGCATATAGTAGCGAGGTACAGTATATGACTCTGGATAAAAGGGTTGTAAAATATGAAAAACAAAAAAAAAAGTTAGCAAGGTAGCATCGACAAATGTTGAGACGACAACAAAGTTACATGTGCACAAAATATTTTTAATACAACAAATAAGGAGTGGGACAAAAGACAAAACTAATATGAATGTGCAAAAAAAGAAGCCATGCAGGACCGAGTAGAGCAGGCAAGGAGAGAGTGGACTCCCTTCAACGAGTGAAACCAGGTGCAAGTGTAGCACCTGCTAACTGGGAGTGTGGGAGAGTGTGAGAGAGAGTGTGAGAGAGTGTGGGAGAGTGAGTGAGTGTGAGAGAGAGTGTGACAGTGTGAGTGTGACAGAGAGTGTGTGTCTGAGTCTGAGAGAGTGAATGTGAGTGAGAGAGAGTGGGAGAGTACGGGAGAGTGAGAGTAAGTGTGAGAGTGATAGAGAGTGTGAGAGTGAGAGTGAGTGAGTGAGAGTGTGAGAGTGAGTGTGAGAGTGAGTGAGTGAGAGTGTGGGAGTGAGTGTGAGAGTGAGAGTGAGTGAGTGAGAGTGTGGGAGTGAGTGAATGTGAGAATGAGTGTGGGAGTGAGTGTGAGCGAGTGTGAGAGTGAGTGTGAGTCTGAGAGAGTGAATGTGAGTGAGTGAGAGTGAGTGTGAGAGTGAGTGAGTGGGAGAGTGCGGGATAGTGTGGAAATGAGTGTGAGTGGGAGGGAGAGTGAGTATGAGAGTGAGTGAGTGGGAGAGTGCGGGATAGTGTGGAAATGAGTGTGAGTGGGAGGGAGAGTGAGTGTGAGAATGAGTGTGAGAGTGAGTGTGTGTCTGAGTCAGAGAGAGTGAATGTGAGTGAGAGTGAGTGTGAGAGTGAGTGATAGTGAATGTGAGAGTAAGGGAGAGTGTGAGAGTGAGTGAGTGAGTGTGAGAGTGAGTGATAGTGAATGTGACAGTGAGGGAGAGTGTGAGAGTGAGTGTGAGAGTGAGTGTGAGAATGAGTGTGAGAGTGAGTGTGAGAGTGAGTGTGTCTGAGAGAGTGAATGTGAGTGAGTGAGTGGGAGAGTGTGAGAGTGAGTGTGAGAGTGAGTGTGTCTGAGAGAGTGAATGTGAGTGAGTGAGTGGGAGAGTGTGAGGGAGAGTGTGGGAGTGAGTGAGTGTGAAAATGAGTGTGGGAGTGAGAGTGAGTGTGAGTGAGTGTGAGTGAGTGTGAGTCTGAGTGAGTGAATGTGAGTGAGTGAGAGTGAGTGGGAGAGTGCGGGAGAGTGTGGGAATGAGTGGGAGGGAGAGTGAGTGTGAGAATGAGTGTGAGAGTGAGTGTGTGTCTGAGTCTGAGAGAGTGAATGTGAGTGAGAGTGAATGTGAGTGAGAGTGATTGAGTGAGTGAGTGTGAG
This sequence comes from Entelurus aequoreus, assembly GCF_033978785.1. Taxonomy (NCBI): domain Eukaryota; kingdom Metazoa; phylum Chordata; class Actinopteri; order Syngnathiformes; family Syngnathidae; genus Entelurus; species Entelurus aequoreus. The sequence continues at coordinate 80,434,089 of NC_084738.1, read as the reverse complement.
AGTGAGTGTGAGAGAGTGTGATAGTGAGTGTGTCTGAGAGAGTGAACGTGAGTGGGAGAGTGAGAGTGAGTGTGAGAGAGTGTGAGAGTGAGTGTGTCTGAGAGAGTGAATGTGAGTGAGTGAGTGAGTGGGAGAGTGAATGTGAGTGAGTGAGTGTGAAAATGAGTGTGGGAGTGAGAGTGAGTGTGAGAGTGAGTGTGAGAGTGAGTGTGTGTCTGAGTCTGAGAGAGTGAATGTGAGTGAGAGTGGGAGAGTGTGGGAGTGAGAGTGAGTGTGAGAATGAGTGTGTGTCTGAGTCTGAGAGTGAATGTGAGAGTGTGAGAGTGAGTGTGTGTCTGAGTCTGAGAGAGTGAATGTGAGAGTGTGAGAGTGAGTGTGTTTCTGAGTCTGAGTCTGAGAGAGTGAATGTGAGTAAGAGTGAATGTGAGTGAGTGAGTGATTGAGGGAGCGAGTGACAGTGAATGTGAGAGTGAGGGAGAGTGTGAGAGTGAGTGAGTGTGAGAATGAGTGTGGTAGTGACAGTGAGAGTGAGAGTTAGAGAAGGCCTGAACACTAAGCCCCTCCCACAATTCCTGGGCTGTAATAGCATGCTAACAGTTAGTTACTCAATGTACTTCATTGTTTATTTGAAGGAGAGTGTGCAGTTCCATTAAGAAGATGGCTGCAGCAGATTTAGCACCATGCTCATTTCCATTTGTAGTCCTTTGATGCTGCATCTAACATCCACAATACAATTACACAGGATTGAAAATACACAACAATAATGATAAACAATTTGAAATACAGTACGTAGACGGTACCTGGCACCTGCTGGCCTGTTTGCTTCTCTACTGCAATTTCCTTGACTTTGTGGATTATTATCATCATTTGGAGGCATTCTGATTTTTTTCTTTGGCGCAAGTCACTCGCGAGAGGAGCGATCGCAGTGAGCATGCCGTGGGGTTTTGTATTATTTTCAGTCTTTGTTCTTTATTTCTATGCTGAAACGTGTGGGAGGTCATTCCCATGGCCTTTCAGTGGCTCTATGACTCGGCTACGTTGCACAGGTGCTTATTCCGCGTGTACAGGTGCGAGCTGGGGATAGGTCTTTAGGGCCGCCAGTGTGAAATTAATGTTGTGCCATCCCGCAGCCAAACCCATGGTGGTCAGTACAGGGGCGATGGGGATGTCCATGCCCATCATGCATGCGCAGAGCGTCAAGCAGGTGAGGGTTAGCGTCGGCGCCATTTTCCCCCCGGGTTCCCATTAAGCCTCATTTGAACGTCTTCGCCACAGATGGTGTCCAAGCAGCTGACGTCGGCCGCCCAGGTGGTCACCAGCACGACCACCCAGCAGCGCCTCATCATGCCCGCCACGGCGCTGCCGCAGATCCAGCCCAACTTCGCCAACCTGCCCCCGGGCACCGTGCTGACGTCAGCCCCGGGAGGGGGCAACGTGGGCTACGCCGTCTTACCGGCGCAGTACGTCACGCAGGTCAGTGGCCTTGAATTCCCCCACTGGTGAACACACACTCACTCACCATGTGATATCCATGCACCTGCTCTCCCTCCGTGCAGCTGCAGCAGGCGCCAATGGTGACCATCGCCAACAGCTCCAGCTACGCCGCCGCCGCCCCCACCGTCCAGACGCAGGCCAGACTGCCGCTCAACGGGTGAGTAGCCCGTAGTTTTTACTTGGGCTGGGCGGCAAGACGATGTCAATATACACACCCCAAAAGCAGTGAAGTTGTCACGTTGTGTAAATGGTAAATAAAAAGAGAATACAACAAATCCTTTTCAACTTATATTCTATTGAATAGACTGCAAAGACAAGATATTTAACCTTCAAACTGGTCAACTTTGTTATTTTTTGCAAATATTAGCTCATTTGGAATTTGATGCCTGCAGCATGTTGCAAAAAAGCTGGCACAAGTGGCAAAAAAGACTGAGAATGGTGAGGAATGCTAATCAAAGATTTATTTGGAACATCCCACAGGTGAACAGGCTAATTGGGAACAGGTGGGTGCCATGATTGGGTATAAAAGTAGATTCCATGAAATGCTCAGTCATTCACAAACAAGGACGGGGCGAGGGTCACTACTTTGTCAACAAATGCCTGAGCAAATTGTTTAAGAACAACATTTCTCAAGCAGCTATTGCAATAAATTTAGGGATTTCACCATCTACGCTCCGTAATATCATCAAAAGCAGGGGTCCCCAAACTACGGCCCGCGGGCCGGATCCGGCCCCCCAGCATCCAAAATCCGGCCCTCGGGAAGTCCCAAGTTAAAAAAAAAAGTGTTTTAATTTTTTTATTTATTTTTATTTTTTAATTTATTTTATCTTTCCTTTTTTAATCCATATTATACCGCTTGTTACTCTCGGTGTCTCCTAGCCGCTCAGGCAAATCATATTGTCTAAAAATAAATTTTCCCATCGATAACGTGACAATGTTAAATGTTGATGTTAATGACAAAACGGATTAACTCGCTGGAATATAAAGACAATGTATATATATATATATATATATATATATATATATATATATATATATATATATATATATATATATATATATATATATATAGATATATATACACAGCCCGGCCCCCGGCCAAATTTTTTTAACCCAATGCGGCCCCTGAGTCAATGGGGACCCCTGATCAAAAGGTTCAGAGAATCTGGAGAAATCACTGCACATAAGCCATGATATTACGGACCTCCGATCCCTCAGGCTGTACTGCATCAACAAGCGACATCAGTGTGTAAAGGATATCACCACATGGGCTCAGGAACACTTCAGAAACCCACTGTCAGTAACTACAGTTGGTCGCTACGTCTGTAAGTGCAAGTTAAAACTCTACTATGCAAAGCCAAAGCCATTTATCAACAACACCCAGAAACGCTTTGCTGGGTGTTGGACTGATGCAAAATGGAAAAGTGTTCTGTGGTCTGATGAGTCCACATTTCAAATTGTGTTGGAAACTGTGGACGACGTGTCCTCCGGAACAAAGAGGAAAAGAACCATCCGGACTGTTCTAGGGTCAAAGTGTAAAAGGCAGCATGTGTGATGGTATGGGGGTGTATTAGTGGCCAAGACATGGGTAACTTACACATCTGTGAAGGCGCCATTAATGCTGAAAGGTACATACAGCTTTTGGAGCAACATATGTTGCCATCCAAGCAACGTTACCATGGACGCCCCTGCTTATTTCAGCAAGACAATGCCAAGCCACGTGTTACATCAACGTGGCTTCATAGTAAAAGAGTGCGGGTACTAGACTGGCCTGCCTGTAGTCCAGACCTGTCTCCCATTGAAAATGTGTGAAGGCTAAAATATGAGAAGGGAGACTGTTGAACAACTTAAGCTCTACATCAAGCAAGAATGGGAAAGAATTCCTCTTCAAAAATGTGTCTCCTCAGTTCCCAAACCTTTACTGAGTGTTGTTAAAAGGAAAGGCCATGTAACACACTGGTAAAAATGCCTTTTTTGCAATGTGTAGCTGTAATTGTGAATTAGTGAAGTGAATTACATTTATATAGCGCTTTTTCTCAAGTGACTCAAAGCGCTTTACATAGTGAAACCCAATATCTAAGTTACATTCAAACCAGTGTGGGTGGCACTGGGAGCAGGTGGGTAAAGTGTCTTGCCCAAGGACACAACGGCAGTGACTAGGATGGCGGAAGCGGGGATCGAACCTGCAACTTTCAAGTTGCTGGCACGGCCGCTCTACCAACCGAGCTATACCGCCCCATTAAATTCTAAGTTAATGATTATTTGCAAAAAAAAAAAAAAAGATTCTCAGTGTGAACATGAAATAATGAATGAATGAAATGAGTTTATTTCGGTTATATAATCAACCAAAATATGTTGTCTTAGCAGTCTATTCAATTGAATATAAGTTGAAAAGGATTTGCAAATCATTGTATTCTCTTTTTATTTACCTTTTACACAACGTGACAACTTCACTGCTTTTGGCTTTTGTACAAATGTTTACATTTAATTATAGATGTCCGATAATATCGGCCTGTCGTTATTATCGGCCGATATATGCGTTAAAATGTAATATCGGAAATTATCGGTATCGGTTTTTTTATTATCGGTATCGTTTTTTGTTTTTTTTATTAATTAAATCAACATAAAAAACACAAGATACACTTACAATTAGTGCACCAACCCAAAAAACCTCCCTCCCCTATTTACACTCATTCACACAAAAGGTTTGTTTCTTTCTGTTAATAATATTCTGGTTCCTACATTATATATCAATATATATCAATACAGTCTGCAAGGGATACAGTACGTAAGCACACATGATTGTGCGTGCTGCTGGTCCACTAATAGTACTAACCTTTAACAGTTAATTTTACTAATTTTCATTCATTACTAGTTTCTATGTAACTGTTTTTATATTGTTGTACTTTCTTTTTTATTCAAGAAAATGTTTTTAATTTATTTATCTTATTTGACTAATTTTTTTAAAAAGTACCTTATCTTCACCATACCTGGTTGTCCAAATTAGGCATAATAATGTGTTAATTCCACGACTGCATATATCGGTTGATATCGGTATCGGTTGATATCGGTATCGGTAATTAAAGAGTTGGACAATATCGGAATATCGGATATCGGCAAAAAGCCATTATCGGACATCCCTAATGTATTTATCTCCTGGCCCTTATTTCCAATATATCATAAAAATATCAAAAATGATCAATATGGACCGATATAAAACACTTATATGGTGATACAGTTTTCGGCCATATCACCCAGCCCTACTTTTGACACACCAGCTGTTTGATTGTAAGCTTCATCTGAGTTTTAGTTCAGTTTGGAGGTCTTGAAATCGGCATGTAAAATTGCTAATGCTAATCGGTAGCATGTATATGGCATAACTCAGAGGTGTCAAAGTCGTTTTCACAGTTATGTTTGGCCCCGGAGGGCCGCTTCTAACAGTGACTACTATTATTACACCATTTTTTTAATGCATTTTATAAGCAGATTTTTTTTTAACTAAACTGTCAAAAAAATATAGTAAATTGCGATAATTTCACCTCAAAATGTAGTGTATATTACTGTAAATGGAAAAACAGTACTGCTGTTTTTATGGTAAAAAAAAAAAAAAGGCAGCTCAGTTGCCAGAATTTTACTGTAAAATTTACATTTGTTTTTTCACCACAAATCAACAAGTGTAGATTTTTGGGTGCATTACTGTAAATGCCAAAACATCACCACAGTTTATTACAGTAAAAAAAAAGTACTGTTTTTTTCCTTTAGAGAAAAATGTTGTAAAAACCACAGTAAATTTCACAATTTGGGGAGGTAATGGGTCCCATTTTTATAGTCTTTGGTATGACTCGGCCGGGGTTTAAACTCACAACATACCCATCTCAGGGCGGACACTCTAACCACAAGGCCACTGAGTAGGTCAACCCACGTAGATAGTACAGTATTTACCGGACCATTTTTATTTAGAGAAAAATTTTGTACATTTCACAATTTGACCATGAAATCTATTGCTACTTTTGCATTGCACAGTTTGATGGATAACTTGCTTTGAAATCATTATTATTTGTATTTATTTATATTTAAAAATGGTTCGATAATATATTTTTGCATAATATACAGTTTATTACAGTAAAAAAAGTACTGTTTTTTTTTTTTATTTAGAGAAAAATGTTGTAAAAACCACAGTAAATTTCACAGTTTGACCCTGAAATCTATTGCTACTTTTGCATTGCACAGTTTGATGGAAAACTTGCTTTGAAGTCATTATTATTAGTGTTTATTTATATTTAAAAAATGCAGTAAAATTACAGTAAAAAAAGTACTGTTTTTTTTTCATTTAGAGAAAAATGTTGCAAATTTCACAATTTGACCATGAAATCTATTGCTACTTTTGCATTGCACAGTTTGATGGATAACATGCTTTGAAGTCATTATTATTAGTATTTATTTATATTTAAAAAATGGTTTGATAATATATTTTTGCATAATATACAGTTTATTACAGTAAAAAAAGTACTGTTTTTTTTTTTCATTTAGAGAAAAATGTTGCAAATTTCACAATTTGACCATGAAATCTATTGCTACTTTTGCATTGCACAGTTTGATGGATAACGTGCTTTGAAGTCATTATTATTAGTATTTATTTATATTTAAAAAATGGTTTGATAATATATTTTTGCATAATATACAGTTTATTACAGTAAAAAAAAGTACTGTTTTTTTTTTATTTAGAGAAAAATGTTGTAAAAACCACAGTAAATTTCACAATTTCACCATGAAATCTATTGCTACTTTTGCATTGCACAGTTTGATGGAAAACTTGCTTTGAAATCATTCTTATTAGTGTTTATTTATATTTAAAAAATGCAGTAAAATGACAGTAAAAAAAGTACTATTTTTTTTCATTTAGAGGAAAATGTTGCAAGTTTCACAATTTGACCATGAAATCTATTGCTACTTTTGCATTGCACAGTTTGATGGATAACGTGCTTTGAAGTCATTATTATTAATATTTATTTATATTTAAAAATGGTTTGATAGTATATTTTTGCATAATATACAGTTTATTACAGTAAAAAAAGTACTGTTTTTTTTTTTATTTAGAGAAAAATGTTGTAAAAACCACAGTAAATTTCACAATTTCACCATGAAATCTATTGCTACTTTTGCATTGCACATTTTGATGGAAAACTTGCTTTGAAGTCATTATTATTAGTGTTTATTTATATTTAAAAAATGCAGTAAAATTACAGTAAAAAAGTACTGTTTTTTTTTCATTTAGAGAAAAATGTTGCAAATTTCACAATTTGACCATGAAATCTATTGCTACTTTTGCATTGCACAGTTTGATGGATAACGTGCTTTGAAGTCATTATTATTAGTATTTATTTATATTTAAAAAACGGTTTGATAATATATTTTTGCATAATATACAGTTTATTACAGTAAAAAAAGTACTGTTTTTTTTTTTATTTAGAGAAAAATGTTGTAAAAACCACAGTAAATTTCACAATTTCACCATGAAATCTATTGCTACTTTTGCATTGCACAGTTTGATGGAAAACTTGCTTTGAAGTCATTATTATTAGTGTTTATTTATATTTAAAAAATGCAGTAAAATTACAGTAAAAAAAGTACTGTTTTTTTTTTCATTTAGAGAAAAATATTGCAAATTTCACAATTTGACCATGAAATCTATTGCTACTTTTGCATTGCACAGTTTGATGGATAACGTGCTTTGAAGTCATTATTATTAGTATTTATTTATATTTAAAAAATGGTTTGATAATATATTTTTGCACAATATACAGTTTATTACAGTAAAAAAAAAGTACTGTTTTTTTTCATTTAGATAAAATTCTTGTAAATTTCACAATTTGACCACAAAATCTATTGCTACTTTTGCATTGCACAGTTTGATGCATAACTTGCTTTGAAATCATTATTATTAGTATTTATTTCTATTTAAAAAATGGTTTGATAATATATTTTTGCATAATATACAGTTTATTACAGTAAAAAAAGTAGTTTGTTTTTTTAATTTAGAGAAAAATTTTGCAAATTTCACAATTTGACCATGAAATCTATTGCTACTTTTGCATTGCACAGTTTGATGGATAACGTGCTTTGAAGTCATTATTATTAGTATTTATTTATATTTAAAAAATGGTTTGATAATATATTTTTGCATAATATACAGTTTATTACAGTAAAAAAAAGTACTGTTTTTTTTTCATTTAGATAAAATTCTTGTAAATTTCACAATTTGACCATGAAATCTATTGCTACTTTTGCATTGCACAGTTTGATGGATAACGTGCTTTGAAGTCATTATTATTAATATTTATTTATATTTAAAAATGGTTTGATAGTATATTTTTGCATAATATACAGTTTATTACAGTAAAAAAAGTACTGTTTTTTTTTTTATTTAGAGAAAAATGTTGTAAAAACCACAGTAAATTTCACAATTTCACCATGAAATCTATTGCTACTTTTGCATTGCACATTTTGATGGAAAACTTGCTTTGAAGTCATTATTATTAGTGTTTATTTATATTTAAAAAATGCAGTAAAATTACAGTAAAAAAGTACTGTTTTTTTTTCATTTAGAGAAAAATGTTGCAAATTTCACAATTTGACCATGAAATCTATTGCTACTTTTGCATTGCACAGTTTGATGGATAACGTGCTTTGAAGTCATTATTATTAGTATTTATTTATATTTAAAAAACGGTTTGATAATATATTTTTGCATAATATACAGTTTATTACAGTAAAAAAAGTACTGTTTTTTTTTTTATTTAGAGAAAAATGTTGTAAAAACCACAGTAAATTTCACAATTTCACCATGAAATCTATTGCTACTTTTGCATTGCACAGTTTGATGGAAAACTTGCTTTGAAGTCATTATTATTAGTGTTTATTTATATTTAAAAAATGCAGTAAAATTACAGTAAAAAAAGTACTGTTTTTTTTTTCATTTAGAGAAAAATATTGCAAATTTCACAATTTGACCATGAAATCTATTGCTACTTTTGCATTGCACAGTTTGATGGATAACGTGCTTTGAAGTCATTATTATTAGTATTTATTTATATTTAAAAAATGGTTTGATAATATATTTTTGCACAATATACAGTTTATTACAGTAAAAAAAAAGTACTGTTTTTTTTCATTTAGATAAAATTCTTGTAAATTTCACAATTTGACCACAAAATCTATTGCTACTTTTGCATTGCACAGTTTGATGCATAACTTGCTTTGAAATCATTATTATTAGTATTTATTTCTATTTAAAAAATGGTTTGATAATATATTTTTGCATAATATACAGTTTATTACAGTAAAAAAAGTAGTTTGTTTTTTTAATTTAGAGAAAAATTTTGCAAATTTCACAATTTGACCATGAAATCTATTGCTACTTTTGCATTGCACAGTTTGATGGATAACGTGCTTTGAAGTCATTATTATTAGTATTTATTTATATTTAAAAAATGGTTTGATAATATATTTTTGCATAATATACAGTTTATTACAGTAAAAAAAAGTACTGTTTTTTTTTCATTTAGATAAAATTCTTGTAAATTTCACAATTTGACCTCAAAATCTATTGCTACTTTTGCATTGCACAGTTTGATGCATAACTTGCTTTGAAATCATTATTATTAGTATTTATTTCTATTTAAAAAATGGTTTGATAATATATTTTTGCATAATATACAGTTTATTACAGTAAAAAAAGTACTTTTTTTATTCATTTAGAGAAAAATGTTGTAAAAACCACATTAAATTTCACAATTTGACCCTGAAATCTATTGCTACTTTTGCATTGCACAGTTTGATGGATAACTTGCTTTGAAATCATTATTATTAGAATATTTATTTCTATATAAAAAATGGTTTGATGATATATTTTTGCATAATTAGACAATATTTAAGTTGACATAATTTGCCATCACATGGAGTACATCTATATTTTTTCTCCCAGAATAGAAAGAAAATACATTTAGTCAGAAAAGTTTCAGTACTTTATTGATACGTATTATTTCCAGGCTTTCGAGGGCCAAATAAAATGAAGTGGCCTTGAGTTTGACACCTGTGGCAAATTAGCATCGAGCTAGCGCATTATGATAAAACACTTATATTATGCTTTTGTCTTGTTCATTTTGTCTCGATGGTGTCGTTGGTGGTCAGCATGTCGGCGGTGGATGCCACCTCCAGGCCGAGGAAACCCTGCAACTGCACCAAGTCCCAGTGTCTGAAACTGTGAGTACGGCCCGGTCCTGATGGGCGTGTGCGGTCCACTCATTGTGTGCGCCAACGCTCTTCTCCAGATACTGCGACTGCTTCGCCAACGGGGAGTTCTGCAACAACTGCAACTGCAACAACTGCTTCAACAACCTGGAGCACGAGTCCGAGCGCTCCAAAGCCATCAAGGTAAGCCGCAGGTTCGGGCCTTTTACTTTCAATAAAGGTGTGGCCGTCTTCAGACGTGTTTGGACCGCAACCCGGAGGCCTTCAAGCCTAAAATCGGGAAGGGCAAGGAGGGAGAGTCGGACCGGCGCCACAGTAAAGGTTGCAACTGCAAGCGCTCGGGTTGTTTGAAGAACTACTGCGAGTGCTACGAGGTGGGTCCTGATTGGTCGCTTTGTCAACCTCCACAAACAACGTAACACCTCCTTCTTCTTCTCCACCTCCCCAACCAGGCCAAGATCATGTGCTCGTCCATCTGCAAGTGTGTGGGCTGTAAGAACTTCGAGGAAAGCCAAGAGAGGAAAACGCTGATGCACCTGGCCGACGCCGCCGAGGTGAGAGTCCAGCAGCAGACGGCCGCCAAGACCAAGCTCTCCTCGCAGATCTCAGACCTGCTCATGAGGACCACGCCCGTCATCTCAAGTGGAGGCGGCAGGTAGGAGACACGCGTACTTGGGACTAAAAGTCCGCCAGCGAGCGAAGTCATATTTAGAACTATGGCTGGCAGACGATTAAAATGTTTAATCACATTTGATCCGTGGTTAACTTGTAATAAATCAGTTTCAAGTTTTTAATGCTAACAAACTTAAGTTAAAGTAGCAATGATTGTCACACACACACACTAGGTGTGGTGAAATTAACCTCTGCATTTGACCCATCCCCCTTTTCACCCCCTGGGAGGTGAGGGGAGCAGTGAGCAGCAGCGGTGGCCGCGCCCGGGAATCATTTTTGGTGATTTAACCCCCAATTCCAACCCTTGATGCTGAGTGTGAACATGAAGTATCTTGTCTTTGCAGTCTATTCAATTGAATATAAGTTGAAAATGATTTGCAAATCATTGTATTATTTTTTTATTTACCATTTACACAACGTAACAACTTCACTGCTTTTGTTCAAATGTTTACATTTAATGTAATTATCTCCTGGCCCTTATTTCCAATATGTCATAAAAATGATCAATATCGACCGATATAAAACACTTATATCGTGATACAGTTTTCGGCAATACCAGTAGGAGTAGTAAGTACACAGGAACACATTTATACTTACTATTATTACTCAGTAGGACTAGAAAGTACACTGTAACACATTTGTACTTACTACTCCTACTGCGTGATACTAGTAAGTACAAAGGAACACATTTGTACTTACGACTATTACCCAGTAGAAGTAGTAAGAACACTATAGTACACAGGAACACATGTGCACTTACTATTATTACTCAGTAGGAGTAGTAAGAACACTATAGTACACAGGAACATATGTGCACTTACTACTATTACTCAGTAGGAGTAGTAAGTACACTATAGTACACAGGAACATTTGTGCACTTACTACTATTACTCAGTAGGAGTAGTAAGAACACTATAGTACACAGGAACACATGTGCACTTACTACTATTACTCAGTAGGAGTAGTAAGTACACAGGAACATATTTGTACTTACTATTATTACTCAGTAGGAGTAGTAAGAACACTATAGTACACAGGAACACATGTGCACTTACTATTATTACTTAGTAGGAGTAGTAAGAACACTATAGTACACAGGAACATATGTGCACTTACTACTATTACTCAGTAGGAGTAGTAAGAACACTATAGTACACAGGAACACATGTGCACTTACTACTATTACTCAGTAGGAGTAGTAAGTACACTATAGTACACAGGAACATATGTGCACTTACTACTATTAGTCAGTAGGAGTAGTAAGAACACTATTGTACACAGGAACACATGTGCACTTACTACTATTACTCAGTAGGAGTAGTAAGTACACAGGAACATATTTGTACTTACTATTATTACTCAGTAGGAGTAGTAAGAACACTATAGTACACAGGAACACATGTGCACTTACTATTATTACTCAGTAGGAGTAGTAAGAACACTATAGTACACAGGAACATATGTGCACTTACTACTATTACTCAGTAGGAGTAGTAAGAACACTATAGTACACAGGAACACATGTGCACTTACTACTATTACTCAGTAGGAGTAGTAAGTACACTATAGTACACAGGAACCTATGTGCACTTACTACTATTAGTCAGTAGGAGTAGTAAGAACACTATAGTACACAGGAACACATGTGCACTTACTACTATTACTCAGTAGGAGTAGTAAGTACACAGGAACATATTTGTACTTACTATTATTACTCAGTAGGAGTAGTAAGAACACTATAGTACACAGGAACACATGTGCACTTACTATTATTACTTAGTAGGAGTAGTAAGAACACTATTGTACACAGGAACATATGTGCACTTACTACTATTACTCAGTAGGAGTAGTAAGAACACTATAGTACACAGGAACACATGTGCACTTACTACTATTACTCAGTAGGAGTAGTAAGTACACTATAGTACACAGGAACATATGTGCACTTACTACTATTAGTCAGTAGGAGTAGTAAGAACACTATAGTACACAGGAACACATGTGCACTTACTACTATTACTCAGTAGGAGTAGTAAGTACACAGGAACATATTTGTACTTACTATTATTACTCAGTAGGTGTAGTAAGAACACTATAGTACACAGGAACACATGTGGGACGGCATGGCGTAGTGGGTAGAGCGCCCGTGTCAGAAACCTGAGGGTCGCAGGTTCGCTCCCCGCCTCTTACCATGCCGTTGTGTCCTTGGGCCCCCGGTGCCGCTCACACCGGTGAATGAATGTGGAATGAATGATAGGTGGTGGTCGGAGGGGCCGTAGGCGCAAATTGGCAGCCACGCTTCCGTCAGTTTACCCCAGGGCAGCTGTGGCTACGAAAGTAGCTTACCACCACCAGGTGTGAATGAAAGATGGGTTTTTAACATGTAAAGCAACTTTGGGTACTTAGAAAAGCGCTATATAAATCCCAGGTATTATTATTATTATTATGTGCACTTACTATTACTCAGTAGTAGGGATGTCCGATAATGGCTTTTTTTACCGATATCCGATATTCCGATATTGTCCAACTCTTAATTACTGATACCGATATCAACCGATACCGATATATAGTCGTGGAATTAACACATTATTATGCCTAATTTGGACAACCAGGTCAATAAGGTCCTTTTTAAAATTATTTATAAAATAATATAAATAAATTAAAAACATTTTCTTGAATAAAAAAGAAAGTAAAACAATATAAAAACAGTTACATAGAAACTAGTAATTAATGAAAATGAGTAAAATTAACTGTTAAAGGTTAGTACTATTAGTGGACCAGCAGCACGCACAATCATGTGTGCTTACGGACTGTATCCCTTGCAGACTGTATTGATACATATTGATATATAATGTAGGAACCAGAATATTAATAACAGAAAGAAACAACCCTTTTGTGTAAATGGGGGAGGGAGGTTTTTTGGGGTGGTGCACTAATTGTAAGTGTATCTTGTGTTTTTTATGTTGATTTAATTTAAAAAAAAACAAAAAAAAACGATACCGATAATAAAAAAAAACGATACCGATAATTTCCGATATTACATTTTAAAGTATTTATCGGCCATCTCTACTCAGTAGAAGTAGTAAGTACACAGGAACATATTTGTACTTACTATTATTACTCAGCAGGAGTAGTAAGAACACTATAGTACAAAGGAACACATGTGCACTTACTACTATTACTCAGTAGGAGTAGTAAGTACCGTATTTTTCGGAGTATAAGTCGCACCGGCCGAAAATGCATAATAAAGAAGGAAAATAACATATATAAGTCGCACTGGTGTATAAGTCGCATTTTTTGGGGAAATGTATTTGATAGAAGCCAACACCAAGAATAGACATTTGAAAGGCAATTTATAATAAATAAGGAATAGTGAACAACAGGCTGAATAAGTGTACGTTATATGAGGCATAAATAACCAACTGAGAACATGCCTGGTATGTTAACGTAACATATTATGGTAAGAGTCATTCAAATAACTATAACATATAGAACATGCTATACGTTTACCAAACAATCTGTCACTCCTAATCGCTAAATCCCATGAAATATTATACGTCTAGTCTCTTACGTGAATGAGCTCAATAATATTATTTGATATTTTACGCTAATGTGTTAATCATTTCACACATAAGTCGCTCTTGAGTATAAGTCGCACCCCCGGCCAAACTATGAAAAAAACTGCGGCTTATAGTCCGAAAAAATACGATACACAGGAACATATTTGCACTGCTATTATTACTCGGTAGGAGTAGAAAGTACACTGGAACACATTTGTACTTACTACTCCTACTGCTTGATAGTGGTAAGCAGTGTTTCCCATAAACTGCCAAGATACCTGTGGCGGTGGGGGCGTGGCTATGGGCGTGGTCACCATGACATCATCGAGTAGTTTGCATAATTTACTACAATGATATGATTTTCTCTAAAAAGGCTCAAAAAATGTATACTTACTAATTAGTAATAACAGTTTTGTTTTAAACGTCCATCCATCCATCCATTTTACAATATAATTACAACACTTTATGTACATATTTATATACAGATTTGAACAATAAGTTATTCACTGAAATATATTTATTAATTGTGGTTCTTACAAAAAATATATCTTATAAAATATAAAAGCTAAAATGTCCCTTAAAGCTCTGCCCCTTTAATTAGTGCATACTAAATAATTTAACTTTAGCCTACTACTACAACCATATTATTTACCAGCAACATAAAGTGAAACAGAGGCAGAGGTGTCCTGCCACAGTCAGTAACAAATAAACAGAAAACAGTAGTGGTCAAATACAAATAAGGCAACAAGAGAAGTATCCTACACTTCTCTTTTGTAAAGTAAATCTGAACAGCCTATATGGGCATCTACATCAAATATATGATTTGCCTGAGAAGCTGGACAGGACAAAAAAAAAAAAAATTTTTTTTTTTAAAATTTGTGGCGGACGTAATTCTTTCGTGGCGGGCCGCCACAAATAAATGAATGTGTGGGAAACACTGGTAAGTACAAAGGAACACATTTGTACACAACCGACAAGAGGAGCGACGACAGAGTCACAAGGCATAGAAGGGGGCGGGGGCAGAGGGAGGAGGGCCGGGGGCGGAGCTGCAGTTTGTATAAGTCCACAGCAAATCCCTCCTTCTTTTCAGGCTGGTTTGTTGGCTTTTGAACCCATATTGAATACAAAAAGTAATGGACTGCGTAAACGGGACGTAACGCAAGGGGGCTCGGCCTCTCCAAAACGGCCGCTTCCTGTGTATACTGCACAGGAAGTGATGTAAAAAAAAAAAAAAAAAAACGTGCCTGTGTTAAGTCGCTATCATCGTGTTAACTTTGATGGTTAACACAGCCTCCGTTTTGTTTTCTTCCCTCCAGGCTCCCGTACACGTTTGTGACGAAGGAGGTGTTGGAGGCCACGTGCGAGTGTCTCCTGGAGCAGGCCAAGTTGGCGGAGGAGACCCGGCAGCCTCACGTGGAGGCCGAGCGCATGATCCTGGAGGAGTTCGGACACTGTCTCATGAGGATAATCAACTCGGCGGGCAAAGCCAAATCGGACCGTGCCTCCGTCAACAGCTAGGCGGCGAGCTCTTCCCTCAGCCACGCCAAAACATGTCGCATCCTCTCGTGCCGGGTGATGTGGGGCCGGGTGGAGCAAACAGGTCGCCTTACCACCCCCCCCCCCCCCAACCCCGGCAGGAACAATGGCGGGACACCGGACGCCTGAAAGAGAGACAATAGACGGAATATTCAAAACAGAAACAGAAGGACGGCGCCGTCTGCCTCTCCAGGTCGCTCACCTGAGCATCGCCGCCATCCATGGACACACTTTTATCCCCCTTTTATACTGTTTTGCTTTCTTTTTTTCCTATCTGACGAAAAAAAAAGGGTTTCATATGGTATATTTGTGCTCCGAGTAGACAAACAGAACATGTATCTTTTGATATTTATTTTGTATTTGTAATTAGTGTTCAGTGCTAATCTTGTGATTCTCCCCATAATAATAATAATAATAATAGCAATTACGATTAACCAAGGCTAGGCTACACTGATTGGAAATAAACACACACACACTCAAAGAAATCCACAAGAGGCAAGAGGGCAACCAGGAAGTAGAAAAGCAGTTTTAAATTAAATCTATTTGTGTTTGTTTTTTACATGGAAGAATGTGAGAGAAAAGCATTTTTAACAGCTTCTCAAACATTTTCGAGAATCGAAATAACACATGAATCTTTTATTGATCTTCTGTCAAATCAAAATCATTACATATATTAAGTATCGTTCCCCAAAACATTTTGGGAAGCCTCTTGAAAATTGTGTACAGTTAATTGTACAAAAATAAAGCTTTTTAGCTATGTATTTAATTGAAATGCATATATAGTTTGTATTTATAGCTCCACTCTTCACGTGTCATGATCACTTCCGGCCTGTGGGGGGCACTGTGGGATGACATCTCGCTGATGTCTCAATGGGCGACGAAAGAAAAAAAGGAAAACTGTCAATATTGAGAAGGGAATTGTTTATGTGTGTTTTTTTTAACAGCGAATAATCAAGTTGTGAAATACATTTAAGGCTTTTTGAGACCCGAGTGAAATATGCAGATTAAACTGTAGAAGAAGAAGGCAAAACAAAAAGCGGAAGTAAGCAGGTAGGGAGGAGCACCCTGCTGCCGGCACAAAAAGTAAGTTTTTTTTTTATTTGTTAGTTTTACTGTAATTTGCTGTTTGTAGTTAAATTTTTAACGCTTTGTTACATTAGTCCAAGTTTTGTTTATTAGAAACATACAGGTGAGATATGCAGATTAAACTGTAGAAGAAGGCGGCGAAACAAAAAGCGTAAGTAAGCAGGTTGGGAGGAGCACCCTGCTGCCAGCACAAAATGTAATTTTTTTTTTTAAATTTGTTTTACTGTAGTTTGCTGTTTGTAGTTAAATTTTTAACACTTTGTTACATTAGTCCAAGTTTTGTTTATTAGAAACATACAGGGGAGATATGCAGATTAAACTGTAGAAGAAGGCGGCGAAACAAAAAGCGGAAGTAAGCAGGTTGGGAGGAGCACCCTGCTGCCGGCACAAAAAGTAAGTTTTTTTGTTGTTAGTTTTACTGTAGTTAGTTTTAACGCTTTGTTACATTAGTTCAAGTTTTGTTTATTAGAAACATACAGGTGAGATATGCAGATTAAACTGTAGAAGAAGAAGGCGAAACAAAAAGCGGAAGTAAGCAGGTTGGGAGGAGCACCCTGCTGCCGGCACAAAAAGTAAGTTTTGTTTTTGGTTTTGTTAGTTTTACTGTAGTTTGCTGTTTGTAGTTAATTTTTTAACGCTTTGTTACATTAGTCCAAGTTTTGTTTATTGGAAACATACAGGTGAGATATGCAGATTAAACTGTAGAAGAAGGCGGCGAAACAAAAAGCGGAAGTAAGCAGGTAGGGAGGGGCACCCTGCTGCCGGCACAAAAAGTAATTTTTTTTTTTTTTGTTAGTTTTACTGTAGTTTGCTGTTTGTAGTTAAATTTTTAACGCTTTGTTACATTAGTCCAAGTTTTGTTTATTAGAAACATACAGGTGAGATATGCAGATTAAACTGTAGAAGAAGAAGGCGAAACAAAAAGCGGAAGTAAGCAGGTTGGGAGGAGCACCCTGCTGCCGGCACAAAAAGTAAGTTTTTTTGTTGTTAGTTTTACTGTAATTTGCTGTTTGTAGTTACATTTTTAACGCTTTGTTACATTAGTCCAAGTTTTGATTATTGGAAACATACAGGTGAGATATGCAGATTAAACTGTAGAAGAAGAAGGCAAAACAAAAAGCGGAAGTAAGCAGGTTGGGAGGAGCACCCTGCTGCCGGCACAAAAAGTAAGTTTTTTTTTGTTTTGTTAGTTTTACTGTAGTTTGCTGTTTGTAGTTAATTTTTTAACGCTTTGTTACATTAGTCCAAGTTTTGTTTATTGGAAACATACAGGTGAGATATGCAGATTAAACTGTAGAAGAAGGCGGCGAAACAAAAAGCGGAAGTAAGCAGGTAGGGAGGAGCACCCTGCTGCCGGCACAAAAAGTAAGTTTTTTTTATTTTTTATTCGTTCGTTCGTTTTACTGTAATTTGCTGTTTGAAGTAAAACTGTTAACGTGTGTATTAGTCCAGGTTTTGTTTATTAGAAACATAGAGGTTTAAGACCCCAGTGAGATATGCAGATTAAACCCTAAAAGAAGAAGACGAAACCGGAAGCGAAAGTAAGCTGGTTGGGAAGAGCATAGACATGTACTAAGTAGACGCAGCATTGGCTGCTGTGACGCGAGAAATTGGGCCGCCATCTTGAAGTGGTGACGAGGAGCCTAAACTGACAGTTGACAGGTAGAAAACAAAGATGGTGTTCAGCGTTTTCCTGCTCAAATGAGCGGACTGTTGAAAATAGGAATCGGGGGATTACTTTTCACAAGTAAGATTTAACATTAACGTACTATTGGTTGTATTTTGTGAAAATAATATTACCACAGAGTTGAGAAGGAGCAAAGATCTTCAATACTAACATGGTTGGGTAAGACAGAATTTGCTTTTATTCTGAATCCAGTGAAACAGATTGGTGGTTTTAGCTGATATAAAGACTTTCAGGTGTTCATATATGTTTATGTTGAAGTATTTGACAGACACTTTTATCCAAAGCGACGTACATAAAACATACATATAAAACAATCATTGTAAACATGATCATTTAAGGGAAGAATGTAATAGAAAATATCAATACAAAGTGTCAAGACAGAATAAACTCTGCTGCTGCAGCAACAGAGATACAGTCTATAGTAGTGATGGGTCCGGCAACACCGATGCATCGACGCATGCGTCGAGCTCATAGAGCAAAACCCTGTGTCGGTGCGCGTACCGCTTTTAGAAAGTCATGTGACCGATCATGAGCTGTTTCAGTCATGTGACCGATACGCGAACTGTGTCTGCGCGCCAAACTGTGTTTATAAGGAAGCGCATCTGTCAACGAGATGCTACTGCCAACAGAATCGCCGCACTTCTGTCGTTGGTCATTTCTAATTTATTGTCGTCGGAGATCATGGAGCAGCCTCAGGCAAAAAGAAAGATTTCCGCCGTGTGGGAATATTTTGATCATATATCGGGAAAAAAATGTATTTGTTAATTTCCTTGTCGTTTCATCCTGTTCTCTCAAAGTTTCCACTTGATCTATTATAATTCAAAATCTCTTCAAAATGATTCTTAGTTTACTATTCATATTTTCTGCAGGTTAAATGTCGCATTTGTACGACAGAATTGTTGTACATTAAAAAATACACCTCAATGCTGTCAGCCGGAGAAATAACTAAGAAGAGAAATCGTCTACAATTTAATACGTTGGAAAAACAGTTTTTTTTAAATAAAAATGTGTAAAAAAAACAAACTAATTCCTAGTCCACAAGCATCCTCATTCACAACATATTCTCTTATATTTCCATGTTATGATACATGTTCACATTATTTATTGACTGTATCTAAAAAATATTAAAATGTATTTTTATTTAAATGAAGGCATGAAATAATCCTAAATGAAATACAATGACTTGGTTTATATTATTGTACATACTAGGTCATAAAATCAGTGTCAGTTGAGTCGGTCCATAGGTTGCCTGTAGGGATTTTTAATGTCCAGTAGATGTCAGTATTTAGTGACACAGTATCGACACAGTATCAATACAGTTTTGCAATGTGTCGAAACGCTTCATGACGCCTCATCAACCCATCACTAGTCTATAGGTATATAGATATCTAATGTATTCATCCATTGTTTATGTAGGATATGCGCATGTGTATATAACCTAATCATATTGTTTCTTCAATTTAAAAATAGCTGATTGTTTTTTCCCCCCTTCTCTGGGATTATATTCCCAGTTTTGATCTCGGACGTCTGGTCACTTGTAGCGTGTAAGTATATTCTGTTACTGTTAAGCAAACTGTGAATAATAAAACATGTGTCCTTTATCATAGCTACACGTATGACAAAAAAGCGTGTGAAAATCAGTGGTATTCAGTGAGGTAAGATGAATTAAATGCGCTGACAGTTCATTGCTCCTGCCAAATGAATTGCACTGAGTGGAGCGGATCACCACTCCAAGATGGCGGCCCCGCGTCTCGTCAGCGCCAGTAGGCAGTAGCGCTCCATGCTGCGTACCCTTAGAAGATGTCTACGGCCGCAGCCACGTATAGCATGTTATGCTAGCGAGAAGGACCTTGTACCGGAAGTGGTTCTTCTTCGTGGGTGGAGGCCTGCGCCGCCGCCGAGTGCCACGTTGCTGGAGCCCAGTGGGGACGTGGAAACTCTCAGTCAGTGCCGGGTGGGCCGGTGGTGTTACTTACCTCCTTTTGCCTGCTTTTGTGCCCCGTTAGTCGTTGAAAAGAAGGATTTCTGCTCCGTTTTTGTTTTTTTAATATATCTTTTTTTGTATCCAGTGTGTGCGTGTATGTGTCAGGACGAGCAAGGTAGGCAACGAAGAATCAATAAGCTAGGCTACATATGATGCATTAATACACCTGTCAATCAATAATCAACACGTCATTATTGTCGCCCGCGGAAATTAAGTGTGATTTTATTTTGACGTCATTTGGCGCCGCTGTGCACTTTGATGTACAGCTGTTAGCTTGATGCTACGTGCTAGCTTTTATTTTATGACACTTTCCTTTTATTGCGTGTCAGAATATCTTTCCAATCCTCACCCATAATGTGCACAACGAGGAGAAATATGACCTCAGGGAAAATGTACACATTGTTGACATATTTTCATTTTCTCATTACATGTCTGAAAAGGAGTAGGAAGAAATAAGCTCCATTTCTTTCTACTCCTTTTCAGACATGTAATAACTGACTTAACTATTTATTAATGAAATCTCTTGTGTTTATTATTCGTCGATTTAAAAGGGGCCGTGCCAGCAACTCGAGGGTTCTGGGTTCGATCCCCGCTTCTGCCATCCTAGTCACTGCCGTTGTGTCCTTGGGCAAGACACTTTACCCACCTGCTCCCAGTGCCACCCACACTGCTTTAAATGGAACTTAGATATTGGGTTTCACTATGTAAAGCGCTTTGAGTCACTAGAGAAAAGCGCTATTTAAATATAATTCACTTCACTAAATGGTGTTACAAATTAAGAACAGGAAGTAAACAAATGTGCTCAATTGCTATGAAGTGAAAAAAGAGTAGGAAGAAATCGAGCTTATTTATTCCTACCCTTTTTCCACTGCTTTAAATGTAACTTAGATATTGGGTTTCACTATGTAAAAGCGCTTTACATAGAGAAAAGCGCTATATAAATATATTTCACTTCACTAAATGGTGTCGCATATTAAGAACAGGAAGTAAACAAATGTGTTCAATTGTTATGAAGTGGAAAAGGAGTGGGAAGAAATCGAGCTTATTTATTCCTACCCCTTTTATATTGGGTTTCACTATGTAAAGCGCTTTGAGTCACAAGAGAAAAGCGCTATATAAATATAATTCACTTTACTAAATGGTGTTACAAATTAAGAACAGGAAGTAAACAAATGTTCTCAATTGTTATGAAGTGGAAAAGGGGTAAGAATAAATAAGCTTGATTTCTTCCTACTCCTTTTTCACTGCTTTAAATGTAACTCAGATATTGAGTTTCACTATGTAAAAGTGCTTTGAGTCACTAGAGAAAAGCGCTATATAAATATAATTCACTTCACTAAAAGGTGTCACAAATTAAGAACAGGAAGTAAACAAATGTGTTCAATTGTTATGAAGTGGAAAAGGAGTGGGAAGAAATCGAGCTTATTTATTCCTACCCCTTAGATATTGGGTTTCACTATGTAAAGCGCTTTGAGTCACTAGAGAAAAGCGCTATATAAATATAATTCACTTCATTAAATGGTGTTACAAATTAAGAACAGGAAATAAACAAATGTGTTCAATTGTTATGAAGTGGAAAAGGAGTAGGAAGAAATTAAGCTTATTTATTCCTACCCCTTAGGTATTGGGTTTCACTATGTAAAGCGCTTTGAGTCACGAGAGAAAAGCGCTATATAAATATAATTCACTTCACTAAATGGTGTTACAAATTAAGAACAGGAAGTAAACAAATGTGTTCAATTGTTATGAAGTGGAAAAAGAGTAGGAAGAAATCGAGCTTATTTATTCCTACCCTTTTTCCACTGCTTTAAATGTAACTTAGATATTGGGTTTCACTATGTAAAAGCGCTTTACATAGAGAAAAGCGCTATATAAATATAAGTCACTTCACTAAATGGTGTCACAAATTAAGAACAGGAAGTACACAAATGTGTTCAAATGTTATGAAGTGGAAAAGGAGTGGGAAGAAATCGAGCTTATTTATTCCTACCCCTTAGATATTGGGTTTCACTATGTAAAGCGCTTTGAGTCACTAGAGAAAAGCGCTATATAAATATAATTCACTTCACTAAATGGTGTTACAAATTAAGAACAGGAAGTAAACAAATGTGCTCAATTGTTATGAAGTGGAAAAGGGGTAAGAATAAATAAGCTTGATTTCTTCCTACTCCTTTTTCACTGCTTTAAATGTAACTCAGATATTGAGTTTCACTATGTAAAAGTGCTTTGAGTCACTAGAGAAAAGCGCTATATAAATATAATTCACTTCACTAAAAGGTGTTACAAATTAAGAACAGGAAGTAAACAAATGTGTTCAAATGTTATGAAGTGGAAAAGGAGTGGGAAGAAATCGAGCTTATTTATTCGTACCCCTTAGATATTGGGTTTCACTATGTAAAGCGCTTTGAGTCACTAGAGAAAAGCGCTATATAAATATAATTCACTTCACTAAATGGTGTTGCAAATTAAGAACAGGAAGTAAACAAACGTTTTCAATTGTTATGAAGTGGAAAAGGGGTAGGAATAAATAAGCTTGATATCTTCCTACTCCTTTTTCACTGCTTTAAATGTAACTCAGATATTGAGTTTCACTATGTAAAAGCGCTTTGAGTCACTAGAGAAAAGTGCTATATAAATATAATTCACTTCACTAAAAGGTGTTACAAATTAAGAACAGGAAGTAAACAAATGTGTTCAATTGTTATGAAGTGGAAAAGGAGTGGGAAGAAATTGAACTTATTTATTCCTACCCCTGAGATATTGGGTTTCACTATGTAAAGCGCTTTGAGTCACGAGAGAAAAACGCTATATAAATATAATTCACATCAATGGTGTTAGAAATTAAGAACAGGAAGTAAACAAACGTGTTCAATTGTTATGAAGTGGAAAAGGGGTAGGAATAAATAAGCTTGATATCTTCCTACTCCTTTTTCACTGCTTTAAATGTAACTCAGATATTGAGTTTCACTATGTAAAAGCGCTTTGAGTCACTAGAGAAAAGCGCTATATAAATATAATTCACTTCACTAAAAGGTGTTACAAATTAAGAGCAGGAAGTAAACAAATGTGTTCAATTGTTATGAAGTGGAAAAGGAGTGGGAAGAAATTGAACTTATTTATTCCTACCCCTGAGATATTGGGTTTCACTATGTAAAGCGCTTTGAGTCACGAGAGAAAAGCGCTATATAAATATAATTCACATCAATGGTGTTAGAAATTAAGAACAGGAAGTAAACAAACGTGTTCAATTGTTATGAAGTGGAAAAGGGGTAGGAATAAATAAGCTTGATATCTTCCTACTCCTTTTTCACTGCTTTAAATGTAACTCAGATATTGAGTTTCACTATGTAAAAGCGCTTTGAGTCACTAGAGAAAAGCGCTATATAAATATAATTCACTTCACTAAATGGTGTTACAAATTAAGAACAGGAAGTAAACAAATGTGTTCAATTGTTATGAAGTGAAAAAGGAGTGGGAAGAAATTTAACTTATTTATTCCTACCCCTGAGATATTGGGTTTCACTATGTAAAGCGCTTTGAGTCACGAGAGAAAAGCGCTATATAAATATAATTCACATCAATGGTGTTAGAAATTAAGAACAGGAAGTAAACAAACGTGTTCAATTGTTATGAAGTGGAAAAGGGTTAGGAATAAATAAGATCGATTTCTTCCTGCTCCTTTTCCACTTCATAACCATTGAACACATTTGTTTACTTCCTGTTCTTAATTTGCAACACCATTTAGTGAAATGAATTATATTTATATAGCGCTTTTCTCCAGTGACTCAAAGCGCTTTACATAGAGAAAAGCGCTATATAAATATAATTCACTTCACTAAATGGTGTCGCAAATTAAGAACAGGAAGTAAACAAAAGTGCTCAATTGTTATGAAGTGGAAAAGGAGTAGGAAGAAATCGAGCTTATTTATTCTATATTGGGTTTCACTCTGTTAAAGCGCTTTGAGTCACAAGAGAAAAGCGCTATATAAATATAATTAACTTCACTAAATGGTGTTACAAATTAAGAACAGGAAGTAAACAAACGTGTTCAATGGTTATGAAGTGGAAAAGGCGTAGGAATAAATAAGCTCGATTTCTTCCTACTCCCTTTCCACTTCATAACAATTGAGCACATTTGTTTACTTCCTGTTCTTAATTTGCAGCACCATTTAGTGAAGTGAATTATATTTATATAGCGCTTTTCTCTAGTGACTCAAAGCGCTTTACATAGAGAAAAGCGCTATATAAATATAATTCCCTTCACTAAATGGTGTTGCAAATCAAGAACAGGAAGTAAACAAATGTGCTAAATTGTTCTAAAGTGGAAAAGGAGTAGGAAGATATCAAGCTTATTTCTTCCTGCTCCTTTTCCACTTCATAACAATTGAGCACATTTGTTTACTTCCTGTTCTTGATTTGTAACACAATTTAGTGAAGGGAATTATATTTATATAGCGCTTTTCTCTTAAACCCAATATCAAAGTTCCATTTAAAGCAGTGTGGGTGGCACTGGGCGCAGGTGGGTAAAGTGTCTTGCCCAAGGACACAACGGCAGTGACTATGACTTTACCGTGATTTTGATTAACGTGGACCCCGACTTAAACAAGTTGAAGAAGTCATTGGGGTGTTACCATTTAGTGGTCAATTGTACGGAACATGTACCGTACTGTGCAATCTACTAATAAAAGTTTCAATCAAACTAGGATGGCAGAAGCGGGGATCGAACCTGGAACCCTCAAGTTGCTGGCACGGCCACTCTACCGACCGAGCTAGACCGCCCCTTTAAATCAATGAATAATAAATACAAGAGATTTCATAAATAAATAGTTAAGTCAGTTACGATTCACATGAAGTTTTAGTAAGGTTTTCAGGATTAATCCTCCCTTTACTTTGTAAACACTCAACTGGATCACATATATAGTTTATTAATCGTTTCATGATGTAATTCCACACACTGTTATGCAAAAGGTCTTAAGTGTTGTCCGTGCATACAGATGTTTAAAGTTAGATTTCTCTACAAGGTTATATTTCCCTTATTTTGCTAATAACAATCGTACATTCAGTTTGCTCTATGCATCATTTTGCAGAGGTGTGGACTCGAGTCACATGACTTGGACTCGAGTCAGACTCGAGTCATGAATTTGATGACTTTAGACTCGACTTGACAAAATGTAAAGAGACTTGCAACTCGACTTAGACTTTAACATCAATGACTTGTGACTTCACTTGGACTTGAGCCTTTTGACTTGACATGACTTGCTACTTTCCCCAAAACCTAAAGCTTTAAAAGTTATTTGGGAGCGCTCCGTATCTTTCATTTTATACGTCTGTGTCTATCAGCGTGTGTGCTGCGTGTCAGCGTGTGTGCGCTCAGTACAACAGCCAATCAAATTAGATCTACATTGTTTTCATCACACAGCATTCATCCAATCAAATTGCAGGACAACCAATGAACAAGAGTTGTCAAACAACGCGCCAGTGAGAAAGATTTATACCAAAGTTGGTTTCGTTCGGGTATAAAAACTACGACTTGGTCAACGAATTGCCGTATGCAAATCACGCAGTTGGAATATTACAGACGGAGACGCAACACCTTCCAACTTCGTTCGACATTTGAAGTTGCCCAAAGAAGGGTAAGTTTTGAATGTAAGCTAACGTTTATTGGCTAAGTAACATGACTTTTATTTGCTGTGTAGTTAAATCAGTGAGGCTGTAAACTCACTGCTAACGTCATAACCATAGACATCTTATAAGGGTACACAGCATCGAGCGCTACTGCCTACTGGCGCAGACGAGACGCGGGGCCGCCATCTTGGAGTGGTGATCCGCTCCACTCAGTGCAATTCATTTGGCAGGAGCAATGAACTGTCAACGCATTTAATTCATTTTACCTCACTGATTACCACTCATTTTCACGCGCTTGTTTGTCATACGTGTAGCTATGATAACGGACACATGTTTTATTATTCATAGTTTGCTTAACAGTAATAGAATATTCTTATACGCTATAAGTGACCAGACGTCCGAGATTAAAACTGGGAATATAATCCCAGAGAAGGGGGGGAAAAACGGTCAGCTATTTTTAAATTGAAGAAACAATATGATGACGTTATATATACATGCTACATAAACAATGTATGAATACATTAGATATCTATATATCTTATAGACCGTATCTCTGTTGCTGCAGCAGCAGAGAGTTTATTCTGTCTTGACACTTTGTATTGATATGTTGTATTACATTCTTCCCTTAAATGATAATGTTTACAGTGATTGTTATATATGTATTTTTTATGTATGTCGCTTTGGATAAAAGCGTCTGCCAAATACTTAAACATATATAAACACCTGAAAGTCTTTATATCAGCTAAAACCACCAATCTGTTTCACTGGATTCAGAATAAAACCAAATTCTGTTTTACCCAAAAAAGTTAGTATTTGAATATTGTTACTTGAAGACTTATTCCTGGTTACAATTATACTGTTAAGAAAGTATTGTCTTATATTTTAATGCATTATAATCAATGGCGGCTGGTGAATTTTGTTTTAGGTGGGGCTGAAAGTTTGTAAACCAAACCCCTGTAGGGGCGTCATCCTCCCCCAGAAGATTTATTTGTGATTTTCACATACAAATATTGAAGATCTTTGCTCCTTCTCAACTCTGTGGTAATGTTATTTTCATAAAATACAACCAATAGTACATTAATGTTAAATCTTACTTGTGAAAAGTAATCCCCCGATTCCTATTTTCAACAGTCCGCTCATTTGAGCAGGAAAACGCTGAACACCAGCCCGGCATCTTTGTTTTCTACCTGTCAACTGTCAGTTTAGGCTGCTCGCCGGCTCCTCATCACCACTTCAAGATGCAAATTGCTCGCGTCACAGCAACCAATATTGCGTCTACTTATAAGATGTTTATGGTTATAACGTCATTTCAAACACGGCAATATGTTGCGTCCACTGCAGTTTGCTACCTTATTCATACTTTTTGTCAAGTGATTTTTTAAGCAGGGTTGCATGAGGTACCTACAGGTAACGTTACGTTAGTCAATGTATCACACACAGTAACATAACGTTAGACGGCGGTCAGCAGCACCGCGTATTTTAGCCACCTACAAAAAGACAAACATAGTCAAATAAAGGTCAGTTAAAATATATACTATATTAATAATATGTGTACATATTGCATAGGGCCCTGACATCTAAAAAGTACAACTCTGTTCATTGTTATGTTCATGTATTTGTTATGTTTTTCATGTGTACGCACACATCAACACACATACAGTATGAGATGAGATCAATGAGATAAGGTAAGAACAGAATAGAAACTGCTGTGGAACTAGTTACAATGCAATATGCCATGGAAATACAATGTTAACACTTTTGTACAAATAACTACAGTTGCACTTGTTTTTGCAAATGTGTTTATTCTGTAAAGGAATGAGTTAAATGTTTAAAATTGTTTAAACTATTAAAATTACTGGTTAATAGTGCTATTATGAATTGCAATGTCAGTACTATTTTCTTTCCTGCTATTTCAAATGCACTTGTTTTAATTAATAAATACAGCGGTTTAAAAGCATACACAATCTGTGTAAAAATATTAGTCTGTGGTCAAAAGGACTTGAAAGGACTCGAAATTCAAAATGCAGGACTTGTGACTTGACTTGAGACTTTCCAGTCTTGACTTTGGACTTGACTCGGGACTTGCCTGTCTTGACTCGGGACTTGACTCGAGACTTGAGGGCAAAGACTTGAGACTTACTTGTGACTTGCAAAGCAATGACTTGGTCCCACCTCTGTCATTTTGTCTTTTTGCAAATGCAGCAAACAATTTAAAGTCAATATTTCTGATTTAATAATGAATAATATATGTGCAATGCAATGTATTGTAAGTATGTGAATTAGCACTGTCCCATCCAAAATAAACTAGAATAATCACACTTTTGCATTTTAATCATTTAGCCGTTAATCACAGTAAATTATGCGCGTGCAGAATGTAAGTTACTTTAAAAAGACCCCACCAATATTTTTCACACAAATGCAACTTTATTGTCAGAATCTCATAACAGGAACACTTGTAAAAAATGTTTCACTTGTCATTTATTTGATCAAAACTTGCTAACAGTCAAATTACATTTTAAAGTGAAATTCATCTTTTTGCACTGGCTTTATAACAACCTGCTTCCTGTGTTTAGTTTTTATTGTTTTATTTTCTTTTATATCTTCAGTGCGCAATATGTACAAAAGCCAAAGTTGTCATGCTGTGTAAATGGTAAATAAAAACAAAAAACAATGATTTGCAAATCCTTTTCAACTTATATTCAATTGAATAATAATAATACCTGGGATTTATATAGCGCTTTTCTAACTACCCAAAGTCGCTTTACATGTTAAAAACCCATCATTCTTTCACACCTGGTGGTGGTTTTTGAAGTGGAATTCTTTCCCATTCTTGCTTGATGTACAGCTTAAGTTGTTCAACAGTCTCCCGTCTCATATTTTAGCCTTCACACATTTTCAATGGGAGGCAGGTCTGGACTACAGGCAGGCCAGTCTAGTACCCGCACTCTTTTACTATGAAGCCACGCTGTTGTAACACATGGCTTGGCATCGTCTTGCTGAAATAAGCAGGGGCGTCCATGGTAACGTTGCTTGGATGGTAACATATGTTGCTCCAAAAGCTGTATGTACCTTTCAGCATTAATGGTGCCTTCACAAATGTGTAAGTTACCCATGTCTTGGCCACTAATACACCCCCATACCATCACACATGCTGCCTTTTCCACTTTGCATCAGTCCATCTTACTTATATCTGTCTGTAGACTCGCTATGGAAGTGCTAAAAACCATGTTAAAAAACTAAGTGAGTGAAAAGCAGTTGTCTCTCGCAGGATGAAACTGAAGGAGATCAACCGCACGGCCATCCAATGCTGGAGCCCGGCGCAGCACCACCCCATCTACCTGGCGACGGGTATGAGTTTGTACGTCCGCAGTCGTCCGCGGTAAAGAAATAACGTGACGCATTGAACCTCAGGTACGTCCGCCCAGCAGCTGGACGCCTCCTTCAGCACCAGCGCCTCCTTGGAGATCTTCGAGTTGGACCTGTCCGACCCGTCGCTGGACATGAAGTCATGCGGCAGCTTCTCTTCCTCTCACAGGTACGAATTATTATTATTACTTTTATAACCAAAACAATGATTTTCCAAAATATTGGACAATACAATTGGTACCCATCCCACCGGTCTCACTCACGGTTGCCTTTGTTTCTCCCAGAAAATAACCTGAAAACGCTCAAATATATTTGTTGTGGTAAACAACACATTTATTTAGTCTAAAAATAAACAATACTTTCACAGAAAGGCATCCTGGGTAATGATGTCATTTTGACCTATTGCATTAAGATGAAACAATGGCAGCCTAATGGAAGTTTCTCTATACCCGACCTGTTTTTTGTGCCTTTAAAAAGAATTAGAACTTTACTTTAAAACGCTTTATACCTCTTAACAACCAGAAAACTATGATGCTGTGCAGTGTTTCCCATAAACTGCCAAGATACCTGTGGCGGTGGGGGCGTGGCTATGGGCGTGGTCACCATGACATCTTCAAGTAATTTGCATAATTTACTACAATGATTTGATTTTCTCTAAAAAGGCTCAAAAAATGTATACTTACTAATTAATAATAACAGTTTTGTTTGAAACGTCCATCCATCCATCCATCCATTTTACAATATAATTACAACACTTTATGAACATATTTATATACAGATTTGAACAATAAGTTATTCACTGAAATATATTTATTAATTGTGGTTCTTACAAAAAATATATCTTATAAAATATAAAAGCTAAAATGTCTCATAAAGCTCTGCCCCTTTAATTAGTGCATACTAAATAATTTAACTTTAGCCTACTACTACAACCATATTATTTACCAGCAACATAAAGTGAAACAGAGGCAGAGGTGTCCTGCCACAGTCAGTAACAAATAAACAGAAAACAGTAGTGGTCAAATACAAATAAGGCAACAAGAGAAGTATCCTACACTTCTCTTTTGTAAAGTAAATCTGAACAGCCTATATGAGCATCTACATCAACTATATGATTTGCCTGAGAAGCTGGACAGGACAAAAAAATAAATAAAATTGTATTTATTTATTTATTTTTTAAATTTTTTTGTTATTTTTTTATTTGTGGCGGACGTAATTCTTTCGTGGCGGGCCGCCACAAATAAATGAATGTGTGGGAAACCCTGCTGTGCTCCAAATTTGGATTATTTATGGAACTTGTGTGAGCCTATGGCTTTACACTTTGCTACATACGGTCGGGACATCACACGGACAAAGATAAGACCTTCTGGAGGAAAGTTCTGTGGTCAGATGAAACAAAAATGGAGCTGTTTGGCCACAATACCCAGCAATATGTTTGGAGGAGAAAAGGTGAGGCCTTTAATCCCAGGAACCCCATGCCTACCGTCAAGCATGGTGGTGGTAGTATTATGCTCTGGGCCTGTTTTGCTGCCAATGGAACTGCTGCTTTAAATGGGACAATGAAAAAGGAGGATTAGCTCCAAATTGTTCAGGACAAGCTAAAATCATCAGCCGGGAGGTTGGGTCTTGGGCGCAGTTGGGTGTTCCAACAGGACATTGACCCCAAACACACCTCAAAAGTGGTAAAGGAATGGCTAAATCAGGCTACAATGAAGGTTTTACAATGGCCTTCCCAAAGTCCTGACTTTAAACGTGTGGACAATGCTGAAGAAACAAGTCCATGTCAGAAAACCAACACATTTAGCTGAACTGCACCAATTTTGTGGTCAAAAATTCCAGCAGAAGCTTGTGGATGGCTACCAAAAGCGCCTTATTGCAGTGAAACTTGCCAAGGGACATGTAAGCAAATATTAAAGGCCTACTGAAAGCCACTACTAGCGACCTAGCAGTCTGATAGTTTATATATCAATGATGAAATCTTAACATTGCAACACATGCCAATACGGCCGGGTTAACTTATAAAGTGACATTTTAAATTTCCCGCCACGCTTCCGGTTGAAAACGTCTAGATATGATGACGTATGCGCGTGACGTCAACGGTTGATACGGAAGTATTGGTACCCCATTGAATCCAATACAAAAAAGCTCTGTTTTCATTTCAAAATTCCACAGTATTCTGGACATCTGTGTTGGTGAATCTTTTGCAATTTGTTTAATGAACAATGAAGACTGCAAAGAAGAAAGTTGTAGGTGGGATCGGTGTATTAGCGGCTGGCTGCAGCAACACAACCAGGAGGACTTACTTGGATAGCAGACGCGCTAGCCGACGCTAGCCGCTAACCGCACAGATGATCGGGTGAAGTCCTTCGTCCTTCCGTCGATCGCTGGAACGCAGGTGAGCACGGGTGTTGATGAGCAGATGAGGGCTGGCTGGCGTAGGTGGAGCGCTAATGTTTTTAGCATAGCTCTGTGAGGTCCGGTTGCTAAGTTAGCTTCAATGGCGTCGTTAGCAACAGCATTGTTAAGCTTCGCCAGGCTGGAAAGTATTAACCGTGTAGTTACATGTCCATGGTTTAATAGTATTGTTGATCTTCTGTCTATCCTTCCAGTCAGGGATTTATTTATTTTGTTTCTATCTGCATTTGAGCCCGATGCTATCACGTTAGCTCAGTAGCTAAAGAGCTTCGCCGATGTATTGTCGTGGAGATAAAAGTCACTGTGAATGTCCATTTCGCGTGCTCGACTCTCATTTTCAAGAGGATATAGTATCCGAGGTGGTTTAAAATACAAATCCGTGATCCACAATAGAAAAAGGAGAGTGTGGAATCCAATGAGCCAGCTTGTACCTAAGTTACGGTCAGAGCGAAAAAAGATACGTCCTGCACGGCACTCTAGTCCTTCACTCTCACGTTCCTCATCCACGAATCTTTCATCCAGGCTCAAATTAATGGGGTAATCGTCGCTTTCTCGGTCCGAATCTCTCTCGCTGCTGGTGTAAACAATGGGGAAATGTGAGGAGCCTTTCAACCTGTGACGTCACGCTACTTCCGGTACAGGCAAGGCTTTTTTTTAATCAGAGACCAAAAGTTGCGAACTTTATCGTCGTCGTTCTATACTAAATCCTTTCAGCAAAAATATGGCAATATCGCGAAATGATCAAGTATGACACATAGAATGGATCTGCTATCCCCGTTTAAATAAAATAAATTCATTTCAGTAGGCCTTTAACATTGCTGTATGTATACTTTTGACCCAGCACATTTGCTCACATTTTCAGTAGAGCCATCATAAATTCATAAAAGAAGCAAACTTCATGAATGTTTGTTGTGACCAACAAGTATGTGCTCCAATCACTCTATCACAAAAAAATAAGTGTTGTAGAATCGGAGGGTTGCTGGTTACTGGGTTTCAATCCCCACCTTCTACCATCCTAGTCACGTCCGTTGTGTCCTTGAGCAAGACACTTCACCCTTGCTCCTGATGGCTGCTGGTTAGCGCCTTGCATGGCAGCTCCCGCCATCAGTGGGAGAATGTGTGTGTGAATGGGTGAATGTGGAAATACTGTCAAAGCGCTTTGAGTACCTTGAAGGTAGAAAAGCGCTATACAAGTATAACCCATTTATCATTTATAAATGATTGGAAACTCAAAACAGCCATGACATGATGATCTTTACAATTGTATGTAAACTTTTGATCGTGACTGTATACACTACCGTTCAAAAGTTTGGGGTCACCCAAACAATTTTGTGGAATAGCCTTAATTTCTAAGAACAAGAATAGACTGTCGAGTTTCAGATGAAAGTTCTCTTTTTCTGGCCATTTTGAGCGTTTAATTGACCCCACAAATGTGTTGCTCCAGAAACTCAATCTGCTCAAAGGAAGGTCAGTTTTGTAGCTTCTGTAACGAGCTAAACTGTTTTCAGATGTGTGAACATGATTGCACAAGGGTTTTCTAATCATCAATTAGCCTTCTGAGCCAATGAGCAAACACATTGTACCATTAGAACACTGGAGTGATAGTTGCTGGAAATGGGCCTCTATACACCTATGTAGATATTGCACCAAAAACCAGACATTTGCAGCTAGAATAGTCATTTACCACATTAGCAATGTATAGAGTGTATTTCTTTAAAGTTAAGACTAGTTTAAAGTTATCTTCATTGAAAAGTACAGTGCTTTTCCTTCAAAAATAAGGACATTTCAATGTGACCCCAAACTTTTGAATGGTAGTGTACATATATTTTGCATTCTACTTTAGTTGCTTTATTGAGTTTACAACCCCCTGGTGCTGTTTTGTACTGTTTCTGTACTTGTTTTGATTATCATTATTTTTTTTAAATACAAATAAATAAACAATGGCAGCCATCTTTGTATTTCAATACAGGGTCCCTTTGGTGGCTCATTTAGTTTATTGCAATATTACAACTAGTATTTAATGGTGCTGGTGTAATACTTGATGTGAAGCGTCACATTGAAGTCGTTTTGTAAAGGCAGGAATCCAGCGGCGACACGTGTCATATTGGCTGATATGAATATAGGTCCTCCTTGAGTACAGGACTAATAATCGATATCTGTATCGGCCCTGAAATCCCAGTATCGCTGGATCTGTATTATAAATGGCTGTGTGGGCGCCCTCTGTCTCTGAAGGTACCACAAGCTGGTGTGGGCTTCTTTCGGAACAGACTCCCAAGAGCACCCGGCAGGCGTGGTCATCGCCGGGGGGGAGAACGGCAACGTGATCCTCTACGACGCCGCCAAGGTGGTGGCCGGGGAGAGCGACGTGGTGGTGGCGGAGAGCGACAGGCACACGGGCCCGGTCAGGGCTCTGGACGTCAACCCCTTCCAGGTCAGGTGGGCATCTTGTGTTGGCGCCTTGTTCCCTCACCTCTCACGCTCTGCTTCTTCCTCTGTGGTGCAGGCCAACCTCTTTGCCTCCGCTGGGAACGAGTCTGAGATCTACATCTGGGATATCAACAACTTCAACTCCCCCATGACACCTGGGCCCAAAAATCAGGTGCATGTTTTTACCTCATTTCTTCACATAGCAGCCATCCTGTCTCCAGTCATCGCTGGTGGGTCATTTACAGATATATTATTTTTTAGTAAATATATACAGGATATATATAGATTTTTTTTAAATGGGATGATTATTGTGATGAAAATGGTGTAACCATTGGTTGATGTTGAGCACTGTAAGTAAGAGTGGTGATGTGTGGCAGCCCGTGGAGGACATCAGCTGTGTGTCGTGGAACAAGCAGGTGCAGCACATCCTGGCCTCCGCCAGTCCCAGCGGCCGTGCGTCCGTGTGGGACCTGCGCAAGAATGACCTCATCATCAAAGTCAGCGACCACAGCAACCGAGTGCGTGGAGTCCAGCGTCTGTTCCTTATTGTGTGAATGTTCCAAAGCTAAATGCTTTTCTACACCAACATTCATATATTTATTCTTCTTCTGTTCTTTATTGTGTGAATGTTCCAAAGCTAAATGCTTTTCTACACCAACATTCATCTATTTATTCTTCTTCTGTTCCTTATTGTGTGAATGTTCCAAAGCTAAATGCTTTTCTACACCAACATTCATATATTTATTCTTCTTCTGTTCCTTATTGTGTGAATGTTCCAAAGCTAAATGCTTTTCTAGACCAACGTTCATATATTTATTCTTCTTCTGTTCCTTATTGTGTGAATGTTCCAAAGCTAAATGCTTTTCTACACCAACATTCATACATTTATTCTTATTCTGTTCCTTAATGTGTGAATGTTCCAAAGGTAAATGCTTTTCTAGACCAACATTCATATATTTATTCTTCTTCTGTTCCTTATTGTGTGAATGTTCCAAAGCTAAATGCTTTTCTACACCAACATTCATACATTTATTCTTATTCTGTTCCTTAATGTGTGAATGTTCCAAAGCTAAATGCTTTTCTACACCAACATTCATATATTTTTTCTTCTTTTGCTCCTTATTGTGTGAATGTTCCAAAGCTAAATGCTTTTCTACACCAACATTCATCTATTTATTCTTCTTCTGTTCCTTATTGTGTGAATGTTCCAAAGCTAAATGCTTTTCTACACCAACATTCATATATTTATTCTTCTTCTGTTCCTTATTGTGTGAATGTTCCAAAGCTAAATGCTTTTCTAGACCAACGTTCATATATTTATTCTTCTTCTGTTCCTTATTGTGTGAATGTTCCAAAGCTAAATGCTTTTCTACACCAACATTCATATATTTATTCTTCTTCTGTTCCTTAATGTGTGAATGTTCCAAAGCTAAATGCTTTTCTACACCAACATTCATATATTTATTCTTCTTCTGCTCCTTGTTGTGTGAATGTTCCAAAGCTAAATGCTTTTCCACACCAACATTCATTTATTTATTCTTCTTCTGTTCCTTATTGTGTGAATGTTCCAAAGCTAAATGCTTTTCTACACCAACATTCATATATTTATTCTTCTTCTGTTCCTTATTGTGTGAATGTTCCAAAGCTAAATGCTTTTCTACACCAACATTAATCTATTTATTCTTCTTCTGTTCTTTATTGTGTGAATGTTCCAAAGCTAAATGCTTTTCTACACCAACATTCATATATTTATTCTTCTTCTCCACATTTTGGCGCGCTCTACCTTCCACATTTTTCATCCCATTCAAAGCGTTCCAACTTCAAACTGTTCAGCCTATTCGGGAATCGCGGGCTTTCCCTTGACAAATTCCAAAAATTCCCAGATTTCCCAGAATTCCAGGTTTTCTCAGACATTTTTTCTAATTCAACATGAATTGGCCTTTTTTCTCATTTCCACCATTTCCTCATTTTTCAAGCTATTCAAACCATTCCACCTTCAACACATTCCACCATCCTGGACATTCAAACTATCATTTTTACAAGTTAAAAAAAATTCCAGGAATTCCTTTTTTATCAAAGCCTTTTTTCACCCTTTTTTCTGTGGACTACTCCTTCCACAGTTTTCAACCCACATTAGCCGTTCCACCGTCCAATCAGTCCTCTTAATCAGGACAAAAAACTAAGTTGTTTTTTGAAGTGGAAAAATTCACGGTTTTCCCGAAATTCCTGGAATTCCTTAATAATTATATATTTAATTTCTCAATTAAAAATGTTACTACTTCAACATTTCTCAACCAATTTGAAAAATTCCATCACCAACCATTGTCAGAACATTCAAGTCTTTTAACATTTTCTGAAAAATTCCCGCTTTTCCGGAAATTCCCAAATTTCCATGAAATTCCCATTGAAATGAATTTGCCATTTTTCAAAGTGCCACAACAGCCCACATTTTTTTATCCGATTCAAACCGTTCCAACTTCAAAATATTCAGCCTGTTCAGGAATTGTGTGCTCTCCTTCAACAATTATTAAAAACATTTTTTTCCAGGATTTCCTATAATTCCCAGTCTTTAGGGACATTTTCCCCATTAAAAATGAATTGTCAACTTCCACAATTCGCACCCCGATTCGAACCGTTCCACCTTCAACACTTTTTACTCATCCTGGAAATTCAAACAACCACTTTTCCACGTTCAACAAATTTTCAGGAATTCCTGTTTTTTTCTAACCTTATTTCCAACCTTTTTAGAGCGATAAGTCCTTTCACATTTTTCAACCGTTCCACCGTCAAAACATTTTTCTTAGTCAGGACAAAAAAAACAAGTCGGTTTAAGAACTTGAAAAATTCCCGTTTTTTAAAGAAATTCCATTATACATTTTTCAATAAAAAACTGTTACTACTTCAACATTCCTTGACCCATTTAAACAATTCCAACACCAACCAATTCATCTCATTCAGGACATTCATTTTCCAAAAAATCTCACTTTTCCCAAAATTCCCAAATTTCCAGGAAGTTCCCATTGAAATGAATGGGACATTTTTCCGAGTTGCACAATTCCCACATTTTTCAAGCTATTCAAACCATTCCAACATCAACACATTCCACTCACTCTGGACATTCCAACTAACACTTTCCCAAGTTCCAAACCAAATTCCGTTTTTCCTGGAAATTGAAGCTCTTTGACATTCAAGCTATTCTTACATTCATACTACATTCTGTCAGCATTTCACTTCAACTTCAGCATTGGAGCGTTCACACGCAGTTAAATTAGTTACTGAAAGGCCATCCCTGACCAGCGTGTGCTTGCAGATGCACTGCTCCGGCCTGGCGTGGAACCCGGAGGTGGCCACCCAGCTGGTCCTGGCCTCCGAGGACGACCGCATGCCCGTCATCCAGATGTGGGATTTACGATTCGCCACGTCTCCTCTCAAGATCCTGGAGAACCACACCAGGTACCACGCACGCTCTCGACAGAGGAACCGTGGCGCCTTCAACCTGTGGCGTTCCTCCCGTGCAGGGGCGTCCTCGCCATCGCCTGGAGTCTGGCCGACCCCGAGCTGCTCCTCAGCTGCGGGAAGGACAGCAGGATCCTGTGCTGGAACCCCGGCACGGCGGAGGTGGTCTACGAGCTGCCCACCGGCAGCCAGTGGTGCTTCGACGTCCAGTGGTGCCCCAGGAACCCGGCGGTGCTTTCGGCCGCCTGCTTCGACGGCCGCATCGGCATTTACTCCGTCATGGGCGGCAGCAGTCGGCACGCCGAGCAGGTGAGAGGAAGTCCACTTCCCTTTGTCCTGAAAGTATGTGAATGGATAAACACCTTCTCTTTGTATGTGGCTGGAAAGACATTTACCCATTCCCATGTAAATGGACAAACGTGTGTGTGTGTGTGTGTTTTGTGTGTGTGTGTGTGTGTGTGTGTGTGTGTGTGTGTGTGTGTGTGTGTGTGAAAGAAACAGCGGACGTTTTTACAATGTGCATGTGTATAGACAGATGGTCGTTTATAATATGTGAATACATATACGGTCGTATTTGTTATGTGACTGTGTAAATAGACAGATGGACATTTATTGTGTGAATAGACAGGCGGATGTTTACATTATGTGCACGTGAGTAGACAAACGCTCGTTTATTATATGTGAATGCGTGAATAGACAGATGGACGTTTATATTGCGTGAATAGAGAGACAGTCGTTTCATTATGTGAATGTGAATAGACAGATGGGTATTTAAATTATGAGAATAGACAGGCGGACGTTTTTATTATGTGCATGTGTATAGACAGACGGTCGTTTATAATATGTGAATAGATATACGGTTGTATATGTTATGTGACTGTGTGAATAGACAGATGGACATTTATTGTGTGAATAGACAGGCGGATGTTTACATTATGTGCATGTGAATAGACGGACGGTCGTTCATTTTACGTTAATGTGTGAATGGAGAGACAGACTTTAATATCATTTGAATAGACAGACGGTCATTTATATTATGTGAATGTGTGAATAGACAGGCGGATGTTTTTATTATGTGCATGTGAATAGACAGATGGTCGTTTATTATTTGTGAATGCGTGAATAGACAGATGGACGTTTATATTGCGTGAATAGAGAGGCAGTCGTTTGATAATGTGAATAGACGGATGGATATTTAAATGATGAGAATAGACAGGCGGACGTTTTTATTATGTGCATGTGTATAGACAGACGGTCGTTTATAATATGTGGATAGATATACGGTCCTTTACGTTATGTGACTGTGTGAATAGACAGATGGACGTTTATTGTGTGAATAGACAGGTGGATGTTTACATTATGTGCACGTGAATAGACAGACGGCCGTTCATTGTACGTGAATGTGTAAATAGAGAGACAGACTTTTATATAATTTGAATAGACAGACGGTCGTTTATATTATGTGAATGTGTGAATAGACAGGCGGACGTTCATTGTACGTGAATGTGTGAATAGAGAGACCGACTTTTATATCATTTAAATAGACAGACGGTCGTTTATATTATGTGAATGTGTGAATAGACAGGCGGACGTTTTTATTATGTGCTTGTGAATAGACAGATGGTCGTTTATAATATGTGAATAAATATACAGTCATTTATGTTATGTGACTGTGTGAAAAGACAGACGGACATTTATTGTGTGAATAGACAGGCAGATGTTTTTACATTATGTGCATGTGAATAGACAAACGGTCGTTTATTATATGTCAATAGACAGATGGACGTTTATATTGCGTGAATAGAGAGACATTCGTTTGATTATGTGAATAGACATGTGAATGTGAATAGACAGATGGATATTTAAATTATGAGAATAGACAGGCGGACGTTTTTATTATGTGTATAGACAGATGGTCGTTTATAATATGTGAATAGATATACGTTTGTATATGTTATGTGACTGTGTAAATAAACAGATGTTTACGTGATGTATTGTGAATGCACAGTGTATTTGTGAATTGACAAATGAATGTATGTGAGTGGACATACAGATGTTTACGTGATGTATTGTGAATGCACAGTGTATTTGTGAATTGACAGATGAATGTATGTGAGTGGACATACAGATGTTTACGTGATGTATTGTGAATGCACAGTGTATTTGTGAATTGACAGATGAATGTATGTGAGTGGACATACAGATGTTTACGTGATGTATTGTGAATGCACAGTGTATTTGTGAATTGACAGATGAATGTATGTGAGTGGACATACAGATGTTTATTAGATGTATTGTGAATGCACAGTGTATTTGTGAATTGACAGATGAATGTATGTGAGTGGACATACAGATGTTTACATTATGTATTGTGAATGCACAGTGTATTTGTGAATTGACAGATGAATGTATGTGAGTGGACATACAGATGTTTACGTGATGTATTGTGAATGCACAGTGTATTTGTGTATTGACAGATGAATGTATGTGAGTGGACATACAGATGATTATTAGATGCATTGTGAATGCACAGTGTATTTGTGTATTGACAGATGAATGTATGTGAGTGGACATATAGATGTTTACGTGATGTATTGTGAATGCACAGTGTATTTGTGTATTGACAGATGAATGTATGTGAGTGGACATACAGATGTATGTGAATCAACAGATGCTATATTTTGTTACAATTCTTTACTTGTGTTTGTGGCAGATGTCCACCTCCTTGGCCAACATGGACCCGTTTGGAACAGGCCAGACGTTGCCCCCCTTGCAGCTGCCCCAGTCAGCCGCCCCCCCAGCCAGCGTCAACCCCCTGAAGAAGCCCCCCAAGTGGATCCGCAGGCCCGTGGGGGCGTCCTTTGCCGTGAGTCCCCCGACTGTGTGGGCGTGACGCGGACGCTCTGGTGACCGACCGCCTGCTCTTCTTGTCGCCCGGCAGTTCGGAGGCAAGCTGGTGTCCCTGGAGAACACCGCCGCCGACTCCCAGCAAGGCAGCGCACGCGTGGTCCACGTCAGCCAGGTGGTCACTGAGACCACCTTCTTGGAGCGCTCCCTGCGCCTTCAGGACACGCTCACTGCCGGCGTCTTCCAGGACTTCTGCCAGGAGAAGATCCACGCCGCCGAGGACGACTTCGACAAAACTGTCTGGTCTTTCCTCAAGGTAACCAAACTTTTCGGTGAATGGACAGGCGGGTTTTTTTTAAACGTCTGCATGTGAATGGACAGACCAATGTTTTTGTTTGAAGCGACATACGGATGTTTACCTTG
>NC_084738.1:80343261-80388261 GCF_033978785.1 Entelurus aequoreus | reverse complement strand
ACGCAGGCCCTGCT
Source organism: Entelurus aequoreus (assembly GCF_033978785.1). Lineage (NCBI taxonomy): Eukaryota > Metazoa > Chordata > Actinopteri > Syngnathiformes > Syngnathidae > Entelurus > Entelurus aequoreus. Next base: position 80,388,247 of record NC_084738.1, on the reverse strand, counting down.
GACCGGCGACTTTGAGGCCGCCGTGGAGCTCTGTCTCCATGACAACCGCATGGCCGACAGCATCATCTTGGCCATCGCCGGTGGGGCCGAGCTCCTGGAGAAAACCCAGAGGATGTATTTCAGGAAAACACACAGTAAGATCACCAAGGTAAGCCCCCTTAAGAGGAGAGAGCGCATGCAATTAGTCATGGTCAATGGGGAGAAAATTCCAGGAAAACCGGGAATTTGGGGAAGGGGAAAACATGTTTTACGTTCGATATATCGGAAGAGTAGTGTGGGTGGATGGTTGAAAGGTCGGATTCGGGTTGGAAAATGGGGCTAAATTTGAATAATTTAGGGCTTTGTAGAACTATGAATACGTCCATTCATTTGAATTGGAATTTCCTGGAAATTTGGGAATTTCGGGATACCCGGAACTTTTTGAAAATATTGATACTGGCATAATTGTTCTAGATAATATGCAGTGTTTCCCACACATTCATTTAATTGTGGCGGCCCGCCACGAAAGAATTAAGGCCGCCACAAATAGATTTTTCTGCCTTTTTTTAAATTATTTTTATTATTTTTTAATTTTTTAAATTTTTATTTATTTATTTATTTATTTTTGTCCTGTCCAGCTTCTCAGGCAAATCATATAGTTGATGTAGATGCCCATATAGGCTGTTCAGATTTACTTTACAAAAGAGAAGTGTAGGATCAAGATTTTTGGATCTCTTTGTTCAGTGGATCAGATGTTTGATGAAGCTTTGTGTCGATCTACCACCACTACTGTTTTCTGTTTATTTGTTACTGACTGTGGCAGGACACTTCTGCCTCTGTTTCACTTTATGTTGCTGGTAAATAATATGGTTGTAGTAGTAGGCTAAAGTTAAATTATTTAGTATGCACTAATTAAAGCGGCAGAGCTTTAAGAGACATTTTAGCTTTTATATTTTTATAAGATATATTTTTTGTAAGAACCACAATTAATAAATATATTTCAGTGAATAACTTATTGTTCAAATGTGTATATAAATATGTACATAAAGTGTTGTAATTATATTGTAAAATGGATGGATGGATGGACGTTTAAAACAAAACTGTTATTATTAATTAGTAAGTATACATTTTTTGAGCCTTTTTAGAGAAAATCAAATCATTGTAGTAATTATGCAAATTACTCGATGATGTCATTGTGACCACGCCCATAGCCACGCCCCCACCACCACAGGTATCTTGGCAGTTTATGGGAAACACTGATATGAATGGGTTGGAGTTAGAAGTTTTGGAGTCGGTTGACGTAGTAGCAGTTTAAATTGAGAATGGGTATTTCGGAATTCCTGGAATTTTGGTAAAACCGGGAATTTGTACGGAAAAAAGGAACATTGGTTGTCCCAACTAAGAGGAATGGTCAAAAACGGTTGAAAAATGTGGACTATGAAAACTTTCCAGGAAGAAGTGAAAATAGGGCTTTGGAAAACCAGGAATTACCGGAATTCCTGGAATTTTTTTGAACTAAGAAAGTGGTAGTTTGATTGTCAAGGTGAGTGGAGTGTGTGGATGTTGGAATGGCTTGAATCGGTTGAGACGTGGGATATGGAGAGGTTTGTACCGCAATTTCCGGACTATAAGCCGCACCTGACTATAAGCCGCACCAGCTAAATTTAGGGGAAAATACAGATTGATCCATATATAAGCCGCACCCGACTATAAGCCGCAGGGTTTTGATGTGTAATTACCGTAGTATATAGGGGTTCCTGCTACCACGGAGGGGATTGTCGGGACAGAGATGACTGTTTGGGAACGCAAAGCGTCCCATTTATTAACAATAAATCTTTCAATCATTCAATCAAACTTTCACATCTTTGACATGGCGAACAGCATTCGTGCAGAGTACAAATAATACAACGGTGCAAAGTAATACAAAGTGCTCACCTGTACGTTATCAAAATAACCAGCCTACCGGTATATGAAAAGTCAGTCTTTAATCATTGTGTCATCGTCTTCCTCCTGCGTACTAAAACCACCGAAATCCTCTTCGTCGGTGTCTGAGAAGAACAGGCCGTAAATAAGCCGCACCCTTGTATAAGCCGCAGGGACCAGAACGAGGGGAAACAGTAGCGGCTTATAGTTCGGAAATTACGGTATATTGCCCATTCATTGTCAATGGAGAGAAAATTCCGGGAAAACCGGGAATTTGGGGACAACCAATGTTCCTATTGTTTTTCCCGTACAAATTCCCGGTTTTCCAATTCTGGAAATTCCTGGAATTTCTTTGAACTTGGAAAATGGTAGTTTGATTGTCCAAGGTGAGTGGAGTGTGTGGATGTTGGAATGGCTCGAATCGGTTGAGACATGTGGGATATGGAGAGGTATGTATATTGCCCATTCATTGTCAATAGGGACAAAATTCCAGGAAATCCCGGGAAAAGCGGGAATTTTGAAAAAAGGAAAACATGTTTTGCGTTCCATTTTTGGAAGAGTAGTGTGGGTGGATGGTTGAAAAGTTGGATTTGGGTTTTAAAATGGCGCTAAATTTTGAGAAGCATTGTAGAACTATGAATACGTCCATTCATTGGAAACTTCCTGGAAATTTGGGAATTTCGGGACTTTTTGAAAATATTGATACTAGCACAATTGTTGTAGATGATATGAATGGCTTGGTGTTAGATGTTTTGGAATCAGTTGAATAATGTTGACGTAGTAATGAATTGAGAATGGGTATTTCGGAATTCCTGGAATTTTGGTAAAACCAGGAATTTGTAGGGAAAAAAGGAACTTTGGTTGTCCCAACAAAGAGGAATGTTTTGAAGGTGGAATGGTCAAAAACAGTTGAAAAATGTGGACTGTGAAAACTTTCCAGGAAGAGGTGAAAATAGGGCTTTGGAAAACCAGGAATTCCCAATCAATAATCATTATTACAATCCACCCACATAAACCCACATCCTTGGGGTTGAATGAGCAAAAAAAACCTGACTCCATCTGATTGTGATATTAGCAAAAACAGGAATGTTTTGATTGAATCTTGAAAAGGCAGTAATACAGCATCAATCACAAAAGAAACCCATGTGGAGAGCCAAGCAGAGCTATCTCCGCCGGAATGAGCAAGTGGCAATAGAGACGTCTTCTCTTTAGACAAAAAAAAACAATACAACATAAATCACACTAGTACTTTTACTCAGACTAAAATTGTTGTTAGACTATTAACAACAAAAGTCACACTACATGTGTGCATAAAAAAGACGTATTTTAAGTAAAACACTCACTCCTCTCACTGGTCATTAATGACAGCCGCCACCTTGCACAAAGAAAGGCCAGGACTACTTAGCGAGGGAGGAGGAGTGATAGTGTTTACTCACCTGGCTCCTCTGTACTCACTTCATTTCTTCCTCTGTGTGTGTCAGCGGGGTATTGTTTGGAAGTTAGTGCTGCATTTCTTTCATGTATGAAAAGTGCTTCATAGATAAAGTTTGATGGATGGATTGTAGAAAGGTCTCATGTTTGTCCCCCCCGCAGCTGATCAGCGCCGTGGTGATGAAAGACTGGCACGACGTCCTGAAGACGTGCGACCTGCACAACTGGAGGGAAGCCCTGGCGGCCATCATGACCTACGCTCAGCCCGAGGAGTTCTCCTCACTTTGCGGTGAGTTCAGCGACACACACACACACACACACACACACCATGCCGTTTTAACCCCAACCCGGTCACGCTGGTCAGACCTCCTTGGGGCTCGTCTGGAGGCGGCTGACGAGGCTCAGCTGCAAGCGAACGCCTGCCTGTGCTACATCTGTGCTGGCAACATGGACAAGCTGCTTTCCTGCTGGACCGCAGCGCTGGAGCGACATTGTCCTCTCTCTCTGCAGGTGGGTCTTCTCCTCTTTTACCACATTTTTCATCCAGTTCCAACCATACTACTTCCACAATGCTCACTTGCTATTACTTGCTTATTTTTAAGGTATACACCTCAGTGTAAAATATTTTACTTCAGGCATGCTAGCGTTTTGGCCTATTTTATATGGAGCTAAATTAGGGCTAAAAGTTTTGTTGTTTAAAAAAAACTACTTTGAAACTGGAAAATGTGTTTGATCTTGTTTAAAAGGCAGTAATACAGCATCAATCCCAAAAGAAACCCATTTGGAGATTAACCCTTTAGAAAAGACACATTTAATATAAATTAGTGATCTCTGGCATTTGGAGAGTAACCCTTTGTTCTTGAAAAAAACAAAAGGTGGACACTGAAAAATTTAACTTTTTTGATTATGAATTTTGAAAAATATTTTAAAAAATTAATAAATCCACGTCCGTGTTACTGAAGAATGAGCAAAAAACCAACTCCATCTGACTTTTATATGAGCAAAAACAGGAATGTTTTGTTTAAAAGGCAGTAATACAGCATCAATCCCAAAAGAAAGCCATTTGGAGAGTAACCCTTTGAAAAGACAAATTGAATATAAATTAGTGATCTCTGGCATTTGGAGAGTAACCCTTTGTTCTTGAAAAAAAAAAAACGTTGACACAGGAACATTAAGTTTTTTGATATTGAATTTTAAAAATATTTAAAAAATAACAAATAAATCCACGTCCGGGTTACTGAAGAATGAGCAAAAAACCAACTCCATCTGATTGTTATATGAGCAAAAACAGGAATGTTTTGTTTAAAAGGCAGTATTACAGCATCAATCACAAAAGAAACCCATTTGTAACCCTTTGAAAAGACAAATTGAATTAGTGATCTCCGGCATTTGAAGAGTAACCCTTAGTTCTTGAAAAAAAAAAAACGTTGACGCGGGAAAATTAGGTTTTTTGATCTTGAATTTTAAAAATATATATATAAATCCACGTCCGGGTTACTGAAGAATGAGCAAAAAACCAACTCCATCTGATTTTTATATGAGCAAAAACAGGAATGTTTTGTTTAAAAGGCAGTAATACAGCATCAATCCCAAAAGAAAGCCATTTGGAGAGTAACCCTTTGAAAAGACAAATTGAATATAAATTAGTGATCTCTGGCATTTGGAGAGTAACCCTTTGTTCTTGAAAAAAACAAAACGTTGACACAGGAACATTAAGTTTTTTGATATTGAATTTTAAAAATATTTTAAAAATAACAATTAAATCCACGTCCGGGTTACTGAAGAATGAGCAAAAAACCAACTCCATCTGATTGTTATATGAGCAAAAACAGGAATGTTTTGTTTAAAAGGCAGTAATACAGCATCAATCACAAAAGAAACCCATTTGTAACCCTTTGAAAAGACAAATTGAATTAGTGATCTCCGGCATTTGAAGAGTAACCCTTAGTTCTTGAAAAAAACAAAACGTCGACGCGGGAAAATTAGGTTTTTTGATCTTGAATTTTAAAAATATATATATAAATCCACGTCCGGGTTACTGAAGAATGAGCAAAAAACCAACTCCATCTGATTTTTATATGAGCAAAAACAGGAATGTTTTGTTTAAAAGGCAGTAATACAGCATCAATCCCAAAAGAAAGCCATTTGGAGAGTAACCCTTTGAGAAGACAAATTGAATATAAATTAGTGATCTCTGGCATTTGGAGAGTAACCCTTTGTTCTTGAAAAAAACAAAACGTTGACACAGGAACATTAAGTTTTTTGATATTGAATTTTAAAAATATTTAAAAAATAACAAATAAATCCACGTCCGGGTTACTGAAGAATGAGCAAAAAACCAACTCCATCTGATTGTTATTTGAGCAAAAACAGGAATGTTTTGTTTAAAAGGCAGTAATACAGCATCAATCACAAAAGAAACCCATTTGTAACCCTTTGAAAAGACAAATTGAATTAGTGATCTCCGGCATTTGAAGAGTAACCCTTAGTTCTTGAAAAAAACAAAACGTTGACGCGGGAAAATTAGGTTTTTTGATCTTGAATTTTAAAAATATATATATAAATCCACGTCCGGGTTACTGAAGAATGAGGAAAAAACCAACTCCATCTGATTTTTATATGAGCAAAAACAGGAATGTTTTGTTTAAAAGGCAGTAATACAGCATCAATCCCAAAAGAAAGCCATTTGGAGAGTAACCCTTTGAAAAGACAAATTGAATATAAATTAGTGATCTCTGGCATTTGGAGAGTAACCCTTTGTTCTTGAAAAAAACAACACGTTGACACGGGAAAACTATGTTTTTTGATCTTTAATTTTAAAAAATATTTTTAAAAAAATAAATAAATCCACATCCAGGTTACTGAAGAATGAGCAAAAACCCAACTCCAACTGGAATGTTTTGTTTAAAAGGCAGTAATACAGCATCAATAACAAAAGAAACCCATTTGGAGAGTAACCCTATGAAAAGACAAATCGAATATAAATTAATGATATCCGGCATCACAACAGTCTTTGTTTCATGTTCCTGCAAGGAGGGGGCCTGGGTGTACGAAGACCCAAGTAGCGCTATCTCCGCAAAATGAGCAAGTGGCTATATTTTGTTCTTGAAATAAAAATACACCTTGAAACTTTAAAATAAATTTTTTTTATCTTGAATTTGGAAAAATGTCCTTTTTTTTTTTTAAATATTCAAAACAACAAGAAAGAAAAGTGCACACAACTTTTCTTCAGGTAAATTTGAATATGATTTTCTCTTGTAATTAAAAAAAAATAAAAAATTATTCTGGGGTCAGTTCCGCTAAATTCGGGCCAAAACTCTGAATTTTGGGGGAAAAAATTATTTGAATATGGAAAACGGATAGTTTGAAAAAAAGTGAGACTCTTAAAAAACATGATTTGAATATGAAAAAAATAGAAGCTTAAAATATCAAAAAATATGACATTGAAAAATAATTTTTCCCAAAAAAATACCAGAGTGAATCATAATTATATTCAACCTGAAAAAAATGTGAGCACTTATATTTCTTTTAAATAAATTGTTTTAAAATTCGACATCTAAACTTGATTTTTCAGTTTCAAAGTTTTTAGGTTTTTTTTTGGTCTAATTAAGCTCCATAATTTGGTAGGTACTGTATACACCTCCGAATCAAATATCTTATTTCACGCATGCAAACTGTTAGCATGCTTGCTTTTTATTTTCATTTTTTATTAGTGTTTTTGCATCTAAACACCTAAGGGTCATATATTTGGTCACTTGACACCATCTGGCTAGCGTGCTAACTGCTAGCATTGCAGCATTCACACGCAATTTATTTTTCTAGTTATATTTAACTCCCGGACAAATATTTTTCTTTGTAGCGTTGTATCTTGCTGCGTTAATCGTGCATAGTGAAAAAATAAGACGGACTTCTTTTTTTCGTCATAAAATGACTTTATTTATTTAATATATCCATGAGCAAAAAAGGCGCCTACCAGTCTTGGCCTAGTGGTTAGAGTGTCCGCCCTGAGATCGGTAGTTTGTAGTTCAAATCCCAGCCGAGTCATACCAAAGACTATAAAAATGGGACCCATAACCTCCCTGCTTGGCACTCAGCATCAAGGGTTGGAGTTGGGGGTTAAATCACCAAAAATGATTCCCGGGCGCGGCGCCGCTGCTGCCCACTGCTCCCCAAGGGGATGGGTCAAATGCAGAGGACAAATTTCACCACATCTAGTGTGTGTGTGACAATCATTGGTACTTTAATCTTAATCTTTAATCTTGATGGAGTTGTATTTTCTGTTGCCCCCTAGTGGCCGACAGAGGTAGTTGCCAAGGCTCATATTATAATATGACATCTTTATTATGCAACTTCTGCCATCTGGTGGAAAAGCATTGAAGTGTTCTGCTAACACCAAATCTCCCACATTCAGGGACTGGTGGAGAAGGTGGTGGTGCTGCGGCGTGCGGTGGAGCAGACGCAGCGCTCGGGCCCCGCCGCCATCGGCGTCTTGCTGGCGGAGACGATGGGCCACTACGCCGGCCTTCTGGCCTCCCAGGGCAGCCTGTCCACCGCCATGGCCTACCTGCCCGACAACACCGACCAGGTGACGGTCACGCCATTTTCCGCGGGTTCAGAACACATCTAACGCCTCCTCCTGCCAGGTGGCCGTGCGACAGCTCCGCCAGCGCCTCACCCAGGCTCTGGGTCAACAGAAGGCGGCGGCGGCGGCGGCGGCGGTGGCTCCACTTCAGACACACAACACTCCGTCTTCACGCGGCGCCACGCAGCACCGCCATCCCTTCACTCCGGTCCAGCCTCATGCCACCCCGGCTCCACCTGTGCCTGCACCGACCTCGGTCCCACCACAGCAGCAGTATTACCAACCCGTATGTTGTCCCGGTTACGTTTGTGTTGGTGACCCCGCCCACATTCACCATCCTTCCATACGTGTGTGTGTGTGTACACTGCAGGTAAGGCCTACCTCCACCGTCACTTCCTGGAGTAACCAAACTCCGACAGCCCTCCCCAGTGCTCCACACCCTCTGCAGGTGGGCCCCGCCTCTCAGCAGAAGGTACCGCCCCTCCCTGCTCGCCTCGATGTCATGTGACCTGTAAACATTGCTCCCTCGTGTTTGCCATTTGTTTGCTCCCACTTTACGATGGGGATATAAAACCTTTAGCCTATTCTCCGGACTATAGAACACGCACACACAAAATTTCAGAAGAAAAAAAATAATTTATATGTATTAATTTTAGATGAGGAAAAAACATTTTCCATATATTAGCCGCACCCACAATTTATAAAAATAAAATGAAAAATAAAGTTTCTATACATTAACCGCGCTGCCATATAAGCCGCACCCACAAAACTTCTGAAAACTTTTTTCTCTCTCCTATATATAAGCCGCACCCTACAAAATTTCAGAAGAGAAAAATATATTCCCCATATATTAGCCGCACCAGCATATAAACCGCACCCACAATTTTTTTAGAAAAAATATTTTTTGTCTCTATATATTACCCGCCCCGGCATATAAGCAGCACCCACAACAATTAAGAAGAACATTTTCTCTTTCTATACTTTAACCGCACCGGCATATAAACCGCACCTACAAAATCCCAGGAGAGAAAAATATTTTTCCCATATATTAGCTGCACCAGCATATAAGCCGCACCCACAATTTTTTAATAAACATTTTTTTTGTCTCTATATATTACCCGCCCCGGTATATAAGCCGCACCCACAACAATTAAGAAGAAATTGTTTTCTTTCTATACGCTAGCCGCACCGGCATATAAGCCGCACCCACAAAATTCCAGGAGAGAAAAATATTTTTCCCATATATTAGCTGCACCAGCATATAAGCCGCACCCACAAATTAAAATTTTTATTTTTTTTGTCTCTATATATTAACCGCCCCGGTATATAAGCCGCACCCACAACAATCAAGAAGAACATTTTTTCTTTCTATACATTAGCCGCACCGGCATATAAGCCGCACCCACAAAATTCCAGGAGAGAAAAATATTTTTCCCATATATTAGCTGCACCAGCATATAAGCCGCACCCACAAATTTTCCACAAATTTTTTTTTTGTCTCAATATATTACCCGCCCCGGTATATAAGCCGCACCCACAACAATTAAGAAGAATTTTTTTTCTTTCTATACGTTAGCCGCACCGGCATATAAGCTGCACCCACAAAATTCCAGGCGAGAAAGATATTTTTCCCACATATCAGCTGCACCAGCATATAAGCCGCACCCACAAATTTTCCATAAAATTTTTTTTTTGTCTCTATATATTACCCGCCCCGGCATATAAGCCGCACCCACAACAATTTAGAAGAAAATGTTTTCTTTCTATACGTTAGCCGCACCGGCATATAAGCCGCACCCACAAAATTCCAGGAGAGAAAAATATTTTTCCCATATATTAGCTGCACCAGCATATAAGCCGCACCCACAAATTCCCCATAAAAAAATTTTTTTGTCTCTATATATTACCCGCCCCGGCATATAAGCCGCACCCACAACAAATAAGAAGAAATTTTTTTCTTTCTATACGTTAGCCGCACCGGCATATAAGCCGCACCCACAAAATTACAGGAGAGAAAATTATTTTTCCCTTATATTAGCCGCACTAGCATACAAGCCGCACCCACAATTTTTTTATAAACATTTTTTTTGTCTCTATATATTACCCGCCCCGGCATATAAGCCGCACCCACAACAATTAAGAAGAAAATGTTTTCTTTCTATACGTTAGCCGCACAGGCATATAAGCCGCACCCACAAAATTCCAGGAGAGAAAAATATTTTTCCCATATATTAGCCGCACCAGCATATAAGCCGCACCCACAATTTTTTTATAAACATTTTTTTTGTCTCTATATATTACCCGCCCCGGTATATAAGCTGCACCCACAACAATTAAGAAGAACATTTTTCCTTTCTATACATTAGCCGAACCGGCATATAAGCCGCACCCACAAAATTCCAGGAGAGAAAAATATTTCCCCCATATATTAGCTGCACCAGCATATAAGCCGCACCCACAAATTTTTTATAAAAAAATTTGTTGTCTGTATATATTACCCGCCCCGGTATATAAGCCGCACCCACAACAACTAAGAAAACATTTTTTCTTTCTATACATTAGCTGCACCGGCATATAAGCCGCACCCACAAAATTCCAGGAGAGAAAAATATTTTCCCCATATATTTGCTGCTATATTATATTTCCCATATATTAGCCGCACCCACAAATTTTTTATAAACAATTTTTTTGTCTCTATATATTACCCGCCCCGGTATATAAGCCGCACCCACAACAATTAAGAAGAAATTTTTTTCTTTCTATGCGTTAGCCGCACCGGCATACAAGCCGCACCCACAAAATTCCCGGAGAGAAAAATACTTTTCCCATATATTAGCTGCACCAGCATATAAGCCGCACCCACAATTTTCTCACAAATTTTTTTTTTGTATCTATATATTAACCGCCCCGGTATATAAGCCGCACCCACAATTTTTTTTATAGAAATATTTTTTTGTCTCTATATTTTACCCGCCCCGGTATATAAGCCGCACCCACAACAACTAAGAAGAAAAATTTTTCTTTCTATACATTAGCCGCACAGGCATATAAGCCGCACCCACAAAACTCCAGGAGAGAAAAATATTTTCCCCATATATTAGCCGCACCAGCATATAAGCCGCACCCACAATTTCTTGATAAAAAATTTTTTTTGTCTCTATATATTACCCGCCCCGGTATATAAGCCGCACCCACAACAATTAAGAAGAATGTTTTCTTTCTATACATTAGCCGCACCCACAAAATTTCAGGAGAGAAAAATATTTTTCCCATATATTAGCTGCACCAGCATATAAGCCGCACCCACAATTTTTTAATAAACATTTTTTTTGTCTCTATATATTACCCGCCCCGGTATATAAGCCGCACCCACAACAATTAAGAAGAAATTGTTTTCTTTCTATACGCTAGCCGCACCGGCATATAAGCCGCACCCACAAAATTCCAGGAGAGAAAAATATTTTTCCCATATATTAGCTGCACCAGCATATAAGCCGCACCCACAAATTAAAATTTTTATTTTTTTTGTCTCTATATATTAACCGCCCCGGTATATAAGCCGCACCCACAACAATCAAGAAGAACATTTTTTCTTTCTATACATTAGCCGCACCGGCATATAAGCCGCACCCACAAAATTCCAGGAGAGAAAAATATTTTTCCCATATATTAGCTGCACCAGCATATAAGCCGCACCCACAAATTTTCCACAAATTTTTTTTTTGTCTCAATATATTACCCGCCCCGGTATATAAGCCGCACCCACAACAATTAAGAAGAATTTTTTTTCTTTCTATACGTTAGCCGCACCGGCATATAAGCTGCACCCACAAAATTCCAGGCGAGAAAGATATTTTTCCCACATATCAGCTGCACCAGCATATAAGCCGCACCCACAAATTTTCCATAAAATTTTTTTTTTTGTCTCTATATATTACCCGCCCCGGCATATAAGCCGCACCCACAACAATTTAGAAGAAAATGTTTTCTTTCTATACGTTAGCCGCACCGGCATATAAGCCGCACCCACAAAATTCCAGGAGAGAAAAATATTTTTCCCACATATTAGCTGCACCAGCATATAAGCCGCACCCACAAATTTCCCATAAAATTTTTTTTTTTGTCTCTATATATTACCCGCCCCGGCATATAAGCCGCACCCACAACAAATAAGAAGAAATTTTTTTCTTTCTATACGTTAGCCGCACCGGCATATAAGCCGCACCCACAAAATTCCAGGAGAGAAAATTATTTTTCCCTTATATTAGCCGCACTAGCATACAAGCCGCACCCACAATTTTTTTATAAACATTTTTTTTGTCTCTATATATTACCCGCCCCGGCATATAAGCCGCACCCACAACAATTAAGAAGAAAATGTTTTCTTTCTATACGTTAGCCGCACAGGCATATAAGCCGCACCCACAAAATTCCAGGAGAGAAAAATATTTTTCCCATATATTAGCCGCACCAGCATATAAGCCGCACCCACAATTTTTTTATAAACATTTTTTTTGTCTCTATATATTACCCGCCCCGGTATATAAGCTGCACCCACAACAATTAAGAAGAACATTTTTCCTTTCTATACATTAGCCGAACCGGCATATAAGCCGCACCCACAAAATTCCAGGAGAGAAAAATATTTCCCCCATATATTAGCTGCACCAGCATATAAGCCGCACCCACAAATTTTTTATAAAAAAATTTGTTGTCTGTATATATTACCCGCCCCGGTATATAAGCCGCACCCACAACAACTAAGAAAACATTTTTTCTTTCTATACATTAGCTGCACCGGCATATAAGCCGCACCCACAAAATTCCAGGAGAGAAAAATATTTTCCCCATATATTAGCTGCTATATTATATTTCCCATATATTAGCCGCACCCACAAATTTTTTACAAAATTTTTTTTTGTCTCTATATATTACCCGCCCCGGTATATAAGCCGCACCCACAACAATTAAGAAGAAAATTTTTTCTTTCTATGCGTTAGCCGCACCGGCATACAAGCCGCACCCACAAAATTCCCGGAGAGAAAAATACTTTTCCCATATATTAGCTGCACCAGCATATAAGCCGCACCCACAATTTTCTCACAAAAATTTTTTTTGTATCTATATATTAACCGCCCCGGTATATAAGCCGCACCCACAATTTTTTTATAGAAATATTTTTTTGTCTCTATATTTTACCCGCCCCGGTATATAAGCCGCACCCACAACAACTAAGAAGAAAAATTTTTCTTTCTATACATTAGCCGCACAGGCATATAAGCCGCACCCACAAAACTCCAGGAGAGAAAAATATTTTCCCCATATATTAGCCGCACCAGCATATAAGCCGCACCCACAATTTCTTGACAAAAATTTTTTTTGTCTCTATATATTACCCGCCCCGGTATATAAGCCGCACCCACAACAATTAAGAAGAATGTTTTCTTTCTATACATTAGCCGCACCCACAAAATTTCAGGAGAGAAAAATATTTTTCCCATATATTAGCTGCACCAGCATATAAGCCACACCCACAATTTTTTTATATATCTTTTTTTTTTTTTGTCTCTATATATTACCCGCCCCGGTATATAAGCCGCACCCACAACAATTAAGAACAAAATGTTTTCTTTCTATACATTAGCCGCACCCACAAAATTCCAGGAGAGAAAAATATTTTTCCCATATATTAGCTACACCAGTATATAAGCCGCACCCACAAATTTTTTATAAACATTTTTTTTGTCTCTATATATTACCCGCCCCGGTATATAAGCCGCACCCACAACAATTAAGAAGAAAATGTTTTCCTACTTTACATTAGCCGCACCGGCATATAAGCCGCACCCACAAAATTCCAGGAGAGAAAAATATTGTTCCCATACATTAACTGCACCAGCATATAAGCCGCACCCACAAACTTTCCATAAAAATTTTTTTGTCTCTATATATTAACCGCCCCGGTATATAAGCCGCACCCACAATATTTTACAAGAGAAAAAAATATTTTCTATAAATTAGCCGCACCCACAATTTAAAAAAAAAAGTTTCTATATTTTAACCGCTCTGGCATATTAGCCGCACCCACAAAATTTTAGACGAGGAAAAAACATTTTCCATATATTAGCCGCACCCACAATTTGAAAAAACAAAATAAAAAATAACGTTTCTATATACCCACAACATTTCAGAAGAGAAAAATATATTTCCCATGTATTAGCCACACCAGCATTTAAGCCGCACACACAAAATTTCAAAAGAAAAAAATGATTTATATGTATTAACCGCATATGATATATAAGCCGCACCCGCAATATTTTAGAAGAGAAAAAAATATTTTCTATAAATTAGCCGCACCCACAATTTTTCAAAAAAAATAAAGTTCCTATATTTTAACCGCACCGGCATATTAGCCTCACCCACAACATTTTAGATGAGGAAAAAAACCTTTTATGTTAGCCACACCCACAATTTGAAAAAAAAAAAACTTTCTATATGTTAACCGCACCGGCATATAAACCGCACCTACAAAATTTCAGAAGAGAAAAACATTCCCCATATATTAGCCACACCAGCATATAAACCGCACCCACAATTTTTTTATAAAAAATGTTTTGGTCTCTATATATTAACCGCCCCGGCATATAAGCCACACCCACAACATTTCAGAAGAGAAAAATATATTTCCCATATATTAGCCGCACCAGCATATATATATTTTAGAAAACAATATTTTTTGTCTCTATATATTACCCGCCCCGGTATATAAGTCGCACCAACAGAATTTTAGAAGAAAACATTTTTTTTCTCCATAGAGGAAAAAAATTAGCTGCACCGTTTTATAAACCGCAGGGCACAAAGTGTAGGAAAACAGTGTGGCTACGTTTATTGAGCATGTTGGCTAATATTTGGTACCTGGGCAGGTGGAGCCGCCCAAGCCTGTGTACGGGATGGCTGGTGCCTACATGTCGTCCCAGCAGTACCAGCGTAAGTCTTGGTCACACCCACCAGGAGCAAGGTGCCCATGGTCCCGTCTACTTCCTGGTTGTACTAACAGCACGTGTTGACTGTCAGCCCCCCCCCAGGTGGAGCACTACACACCTGGAGCCTATCAGCCTCTTCACTACTCCTCCTCTCCCCCTCCCCCGCCCGGCTTCCTCTCTCACTACACCCAGCCTGCACCCCCACCCAGCCTGCCCTCACCCACCTCCTCTCATCCTTCTTTATACTCCTCCTACTCCTCCTCATCCTCTCATCCTCCTTTCTCCACCTCCTCCTCCTCCTCTCACTACACCCAGCCTGCACCACCCCCCAGCCTGCCCTCGCCCACCTCCTCTCATCCTCCTTTCTCCCCCTCCTCCTCCTTCCCGCCTCAGCATCCTCTGTCCTCCTGCGGAGCCTCTTTCCAGCACGGCGTGCCAGGCTCACCTGGGTCCTACGCACCGCCCCCTCTGCCGGGTGGAGTCTCAGGTACAGACCTTGACTCTGGGCGGAGTACAGGTCCGTCTCGTTCTTGCTCTTCCTGTTTCCTGTCCTTAATCATGGCCGTCACCGCAATCACTCTTTCTGTCGATACCGTTTGCATCTCATGCCACGATGCAAGCGCTCGATATCGATAACTATTTGTATGTTTTATGACCTATGGAAAATAAGGAGCATTAGAAAAATGTATAAAATGTAAACATTTTAATTTGAAATGTAACTTCCTCTGATTATAATCGCTGAGCTATCAAGGCAGAAAGCAAATGTCAACACAAGCATGGGGAATAAAAGGTGGACAAATAAGTTGATTCACATCCGAATCGCAATTCTTATTCATATCAATTCTAATCGATTCATAATTTTCAAAAATGTATATTATATATATGTGTGTGTGTGTGTGTGTGTGTGTGTGTGTGTGTGTGTGTGTGTGTGTGTGTGTGTGTGTGTGTGTATGTCTGTGTATGTATATATACATATATATATATATATTAGGGCTGCAACTAACGATTAATTTGATAATCGATTAATCTGTCAATTATTACTTCGATTAATCGATTAATAATCGGATAAAAGAGACAAACTACATTTCTATCCTTTCCAGTATTTTATTGAAAAAAAAACAGCATACTGGCACCATGTTGTGGACATTGGGGGTGCAGCATACACCAATAATAACACAGAAATGTAACTCATCAGAACTGAATCAGATATTGTACACATTTCTGTTGTGAATAATAAAGGATTCATTTCAGGCTGCCTCTGAATAATAGCATGAAATATTCCAGCACCTTCATAACGTTTAGTTATACTAAAGCGTCACTCAAATCTAAATATATTTATATAGCTTTATCAGCCCGGCTACATTGATCCATTATGAAACCAACCTGAGATATTTCTGTCCGTTACGTTTATTTCCAAATTGGTAACCGTGCGTGTTCTCTCTCAAAACGGAGTCAAATGTGCCGGAGACACATTATCAGCCCCGCGTTGCAACAAAGGCATAACTTTAAAGTTACTCACAAAAAAGCTGAACTCATGAATGCTTGTTGCCACTATGGACTTAAAAAGTTACGTACTGTGAGTTCTTCCCTTCATCCATGGCTCCAACATGTTTCTTCTTCAGGTGCTCCTGAAGCAATGTTGTACTTCCGTGCCATTTTGCAGGAAACGCTCTTCTTTGAAGTCTTTAAAGTGAAGTGTTCCCACACTTTTGACGACTTAGGTCGTACACTTTTCTCCATTGAAGCAATAACCTCAAGATGTTTCTCCGCTAAACTATCGGTAGTGTTTTCCTGCGCCATTTTTCGAATTTTTCCAGCAAAGGAGACGCCGTCGTCACGTGAGCTGCACATGACACATCATTGGCTAGCTTACGCCACCTCATGAGACGTAGCCTCAGCGCCGCCCTGGCGCTGTTTTGTACTGTTTTTGTACTTATTTTGATTATTGTTTCTCAGCTGTTTGTAAATATTGCAGTTTATAAATAAAGGTTTATAAAAATAAAAAAAATAGAAATAACCAAAAAAAAAAAAAAGCCTCCGCGCTTGCGCATAGCATAGTTCCAACGAATCGATGACTAAATTAATCGCCAACTATTTTGGTAATCGATTTTAATCGATTTAATCGATTAGTTGTTGCAGCCCTAATATATACATATATATGCATATATATACATATGCATATATGTATATATATATATATATGCATATATATGCATATGCATATATATGCATATGCATATATATGTATATATACATATATATGCATATATATATATGTATATATTAGGGCTGCAACAACTAATCGATTAAATCGATTAAAATCGATTACCAAAATAGTTGGCGATTAATTTAGTCATCGATTCGTTGGAACTATGCTATGCGCATGCGCGGAGGCTTTTTTTTTTGTTTGTTTTTTTTTTGGTTATTTTTATTTTTTTTATTTTCAGGTTGGTTTCATAATGGATCAATGTAGCCGGGCCGATAAAGCTATATAAATCTATTTAGATTTGACTGACGCTTTAGTATAACTAAACGTTATGAAGGTGCTGGAATATTTCATGCTATTATTCAGAGGCAGCCTAAAATGAATCCTTTATTATTCACAACAGAAACGTGTACAATATCTGATTCAGTTCTGATGAGTTACATTTCTGTGTTATTATTGGTGTATGCTGCACCCCCAATGTCCACAACATGGTGCCAGTATGCTGTTTTTTTCCCAATAAAATACTGGAAAGGATAGAAATGTAGTTTGTCTCTTTTATCCGATTATTAATCGATTAATCGAAGTAATAATCGACAGATTAATCGATTATCAAATTAATCGTTAGTTACAGCCCTAGTATATATATGCATATATATGTATACATATGCATATGTATGCATATATATGCATACATATGCATATATGTGTATATATGCATATATATATATATGTGTGTGTGTATATATATGCATATATATATACGTATATATATATGCATACATATGCATATATGTGTATATATGCATATATATATATATATATATGTGTGTATATATATGCATATATATATACGTATATATATATATGCATGTATGTATATATATATGTATGTATGTATATATACATACATATAAATATACACCTGTATGTACGTATGTGTGTATATATATATATATATATATATATATATATATATATATATATATATATATATATATACACACCTGTATGTATGTACAGTATATGTATGTATGTATATATGTATGTATGTATGTATGTATACGTATATATATGTATGTATATATATGTATGTGTATATATGTATATATATACTGTATACATATATACTGTATGTATATATATATATATATATATATATATATATATATATATATATATATATATATATATATATATATATATATATATATATAGTTATATATATGCATATATATATATATGTGTGTATATATATATATATAAATGGTATATGGGTTATACTTGTATAGCGCATTTCTACCTTCAAGGTACTCAAAGCGCTTTGACACTATTTCCACATTCACACACACATTCACACACTGATGGCGGGAGCTGCCATGCAAGGCCCTAGCCACCACCCATCAGGAGCAAGGGTGAAGTGTCTTGCTCAAGGACACAACGGACGTGACAGGGTTGGTAGAAGGTGGGGATTGAACCAGGAACCCTCAGGTTGCTGGCACGATATTTGTACATGTATATGTATGTATGTATACTGTATGTGTTTTCCATCTGTGGGGTGGTATGGCGTGGTGGGTAGAGCGTCCGTGCCAGAAACCTGAGGGTTGCAGGTTCGCTCCCCGCCTCTTGACATCCGAATCGCTGCCTTTGTGTCCTTGGGCAGGACACTTGACCCTTCACCCCCAGTGCTGCTCACACTGGTGAATGAATGAATGAATAATGAATGATGGGTGGTGGTTGGAGGGGTCGTAGACGCCAACTGGCAGCCACGCTTCCGTCAGTCTACCTCAGGGCAGCTATGGCTATGAAAGTAGCTTACCACCACCTACTTGGCCCCTTAGTTCCAGTAAAAGGAAATTTGAATGCTCCAGGAAACCAAAGCATTTTGGACAATTCCTTGCTCCCAACTTTGTGGGGACAGTTTGGAGCGGGCCCCTTCCTCTTCCAACATGACTGTGCACAAAGCAAGGTCCATAAAGACATGGATGACAAGAGTCTGGTGCGGGTGAACTTGACTGGCCTGCACAGAGTCCTGACCTGAACCCCATAGGGTTAATTCACGCGTGAAGCAAATTCTTTCCAGTTTCCGCGTCTGACTTTTGTCTTTTTCATGTGCAGGTCCTCAGAACGGCTGGAACGACCCCCCAAACCTCAGCAGGTCGTCCAAGAAGAAGGTCAGTTTTTTTTCTTTTTGGTTTCCTCTGCTGGTTGCAGCCTAACTTCTCTCAATGTTGTCACCAAGTTGTGGCAAAAGTTGCCATGTCCCCCCCCCCCAACATTACGATTTTATGAATTTGTTTTAAGTGTTGTTTTTTTTTGTAACCTTCCTTTTACTGTAGTTTTTAGAAGGAACAACTTGACGTGGACTTGATTAAAAATGATATGTAAACCTTAGCGAAAGAAAGAAATACAAAATGAATTTAAAAAATATTAATAATTAATGAACAAAACATGCTTGTGGTAGCATATTTTATTTTTTGTTATTTGTTTTTAATTCAAGTAATATATATATATATATATATATATATATATATATATATATATATATATATATATATATATATATATATATATATATATATATATATATAATTTATTTATTTATTTAAAAAAAAAAGTTTTCCCAGTAAGCTACTTATGTCTAAAAGTTGCTACTTTGCCTTCCCTCAGATGTCATAAATAAGTCATTTCTTTCATTGTTCATTTTTGCTTCATGAAAAAAACGTCAACAAAAAATGTTAAACCGATGGCGTATTGATGTTTTACTGGTTTTATAGCACACAGGCTTAAAAGTAGGACACTAGTAAAAGCAAAAAACTCACAGCTTGTTGTCATAACTAATTATAGTCATAATGGGCCTACTGTCTGTGCTGTGTTGATTGAAGCCAGCATAAAATGTTAGCATGCTAACATTAGCATGGTATGATAAAAACAGTGAGCGTACTTGCAAGATGGCGAAAAGTATCAAAATCCACACGTTTTTTGTTGAAATTAATAGAATTAGCTGAAGTGTTAGCAAAAAAAAAAAAGTTAGCATGCTAACGTTAGCATGGTACAATAAAAACAGTGAGCGTACTTACAAGATGGCGAAAAGTATCAAAATCCACACGTTTTAGGTTGAAATTAATAGAATTAGCTGAAGTGTTAGCAAAAAAAAATGTTAGCATGCTAACGTTAGCATGGTATAATAAAAACAGTGAGCGTACTTGCAAGGTGGCGAAAAGTATCAAAATCCACACGTTTTAGGTTGAAATTAATAGAATTAGCTGAAGTGTTAGCGAGAA
This sequence comes from Entelurus aequoreus, assembly GCF_033978785.1. Classification (NCBI taxonomy): domain Eukaryota; kingdom Metazoa; phylum Chordata; class Actinopteri; order Syngnathiformes; family Syngnathidae; genus Entelurus; species Entelurus aequoreus. The sequence goes on along the minus strand of NC_084738.1, from coordinate 80,367,862 downwards.
AAAAAAAGGTAGCATGCTAACATTATCGCATACCAGCATTTTAAACATATTCTTCAGGTACACACCTCAGAGTAATAGATTTTGGTACTTGACACATGTTACAGTTAGCATTTTAGCACGCTAGCTTTTTGAAGCTAATTTAATAGGTACACACCTCGGCGGCAAATATTTTGATACTTGACAAATGATGCCTGTTAGCATGTTAGCTTTTTTTTTTTTTAAAGCTATTTTTGTAGGTATACTTCTCAGTCATATGTTGGTACTTGATGCATGCTAACGTTAGCATGCCAGCATTTTAAACATATTTTTCAGGTCCGCACTTCAGAGTAATATATTTTGGTACTTGATGCATGTTGCAGTTAGCATTTTAGCATGCTGGCTTTTTTTTAGTAGCCAATTTTCCTCACATACTTGGGTGTTTTGATCATGCTAACTGTAGGCATGCTATTGTTAGCATGCTAACTTTTTTTTTTTTTTTTTTTAAAGCTATTTTTTTAGGTTAACAATCATATTTTGGCACTTGATGCATGCTAACGTTAGCATACCAGCATTTTAAACATTTTTCAGGTACGCATTTTTAGGGTAATACATTTTGGTACTTGACGCATGTTACAGTTAGCATTTTAGCATGCTGGCTTTTTTTTATAGCCAATTTTCTTTCATGTACTTGGGTGTTTTGATAATGCTAACTGCAAGCATGCTATTGTTAGCATGCTTTTTTTTTTTTAAAGCTATTTTTGTAGCTTAACACCTCAGTCATATTTTGGCACTAGATGCATGCTAACGTTAGCATGCCAGCATTTTAAACATTTTTCAGGTACGCATTTTTAGGGTAATACATTTTGGTACTTGACGCATGTTACAGTTAGCATTTTAGCATGCTGGCTTTTTTTTATAGCCAATTTTCTTTCATGTACTTGGGTGTTTTGATAATGCTAACTGTAAGCATGCTATTGTTAGCATGCTAGATTTTTTAATTTTTTAAAGCTATTTTTGTAGGTTAACACCTCAGTCATATTTTGGCACTTGATGCATGTTAACGTTAGCATACCAGCATTTAAAAAAAATTTTCAGGTACGCATTTTTAGGGTAATACATTTTGGTACTTGACGCATGTTACAGTTAGCATTTTAGCATGCTGGCTTTTTTTTATAGCCAATTTTCTTTCATGTACTTGGGTGTTTTGATAATGCTAACTGTAAGCATGCTATTGTTAGCATGCTAGCTTTTTTTTTTTTTTTTTAAGCTATTTTTGTAGGTTAACACCTCAGTCATATTTTGGCACTTGATGTATGCTAACGTTAGCATGCCAGCATTTAATAAAAATTTCAGGTACGCATTTTTAGGGTAATACATTTTGGTACTTGACGCATGTTACAGTTAGCATTTTAGCATGCTGGCTTTTTTTTATGGCCAATTTTCTTTCATGTACTTGGGTGTTTTGATAATGCTAACTGTAAGCATGCTATTGTTAGCATGCTAGCTTTTTAAAAAAATTTTAAGCTATTTTTGTAGGTTAACACCTCAGTCATATTTTGGCACTTGATGCATGCTAACGTTAGCATACCCGCATTTTAAACATTTTTCAGGTACGCATTTTTAGGGTAAGACATTTTGCCACTTGATGCATGTTACAGTTAGCATTTTAGCTTTTTTTTTTATAGCCAATTTTCTTTCATTTTCTTGGGTGTTTTGATAATGCTAACTGTAAGCATGCTATTGTTAGCATGCTAGCTTTTTTAGCTCATTTTGCTAAAAAAATGTTGTTACTCGACGCTATGTGGCCAGCGTGCTAACTGTTAGCATTTCAGTTGTGCTTTTGCTCTTCAGCATTCACACAAAATTGAGTTTTTTCTCGTTCTTTGGAGAGAAATCTACAAATTGTAGCGGTTTTGAAGGCGAAAAGTAGCAAAACGATCTAAGAGTCTCACCTGTTTGTCCAAAGATGTCTGAGAAGTTCACCCCGCCCGTGCCCATCACCGCCCCCATCATGAGGCCCCTGGGCGCCGACCCTCAGGCGCAGCCCGTAGCGCCGCAGGGCCCGGCAGCGGGCTTACACGGCGCCCAGGCCCCGTACTCGGGCGTGCAGCAGACCTCGCCCGCGAACCCGGGCCTGCCCAAGACCAGCACGGAGGGGGCCCCGGGGGCCCCGACGGGCGACGCCATGCAGGTGAGATCAAAGCGTGGTAATTAATGGCGAGCGGGTGTTGACCCCGCCCCGGCCTCCGCAGACCTTGCCCGCCGAGAAGATCCTGAAGAAGCCGATCCCCGACGAGCACCTGGTCCTCAAGACCACCTTTGAGGGCCTCATCCAGAAGTGCTTGGCCGTGGCCACGGACCCGGTGAGTGAGGAGGCGGAGCTACGCGTCCCGACCTCGGAACTCATGTTTGTGTTCCTGTGTGGCCTGACAGCAAACCAGGAGGAAGCTGGACGACGCCAACAAACGACTGGAGGCGCTCTATGACAAGCTGAGGGAGCAGTCGGTCAGTTTCACCTTTCCTTCTCTTTCACTACTGGCGGCTACACAACAGCCGAGCACACCTCACCACTAGCGGCTACACAACAGCCGAGCACACCAGCTAGGCACACGGAATAAGCACTGAACAATATAAACTAGTATCAGATAATTATAGTTACTTTTGCATAAAGTCTCCAAGGCAGAAAGTATCCAGTAACAAACGTGTCCGCATCATGATATTCACTTCATGAAATATTGTGGCCGAAAAAAATAAAAATAAATTACCACTCCACTTCAACTAAAAGACAGCGTAAGTCCATTCCAGACGGTTAATAATAAATATGTTAGTGTTTTATGACCACTCCACTTACACTTAATAATAAATGTTGTCTTTTTGACTGATTTCACTTGATCTAACCTTTTCCCACATTCTACCCTTCAAAATAAAAGCATGTATTATTCTTGCTGACATCGCCCGCTTCACACTTCACATCATCTATTAGTCAATTATACGTTTTTATTATTATTGCATCTTTTATGCTCTTTATAGTTATAGTTTATAGCACATAAAGTCTCCAAGGCAGAAAGTATCCAGTATCAAACGTGTCCGCATGATGATATTCATGAATTATTGTGGCTGGCCGCAAGATGTCACAAAAAAAAAAAAAAAAAAAAAATTACCACTCCACTTCAACTAAAAGACAGCATAAGTCCATTCCAGGCGGTTAATAATAAATATGTTAGTGTTTTATGACCACTCCACTACAACTAAAAGACAGTTACTTGAAAAGATTTAAAAGATAGTTACTTGCACATAAGGTCTCCAAGGCAGAAAGTATCCAGTAACAAACGTGTCCGCATCATGATATTCACTTCATGAAATATTGTGGCTGAAAAAATAAAAAATAATTACCACTCCACTTCAACTAAAAGTCAGCGTAAGTCCATTCCAGACGGTTAATAATAAATATGTTAGTGTTTTATGACCACTCCACTTACACTTAATAATAAATGTTGTCTTTTTGACTGATTTCACTTGATCTAACCTTTTCCCACATTCTACCCTTCAAAATAAAAGCATGTATTATTCTTGCTGACATCGCCCGCTTCACACTTCACGTCATCTATTAGTCAATTATACGTTTTTATTATTATTGCATCTTTTATTTGTTTCTTTTATGCTCTTTATAGTTATAGTTTATAGCACATAAAGTCTCCAAGGCAGAAAGTATCCAGTATCAAACGTGTCCGCATGATGATATTCATGAATTATTGTGGCTGGCCGCAAGATGTCACAAAAAAAAAAAAGCATAAGTCCATTCCAGGCGGTTAATAATAAATATGTTAGTGTTTTATGACCACTCCACTACAACTAAAAGACAGTTACTTGAAAAGATTTAAAAGATAGCTACTTGCACATAAGGTCTCCAAGGCAGAAAGTATCCAGTAACAAACGTGTCCGCATCGTGATATTAACTTCATGAATTATTGTGGCTGGCCGCGAGATGTCACCAAAAAACAAAAATAACAAATAAATAACTAAAAATAAAAATAAATTACCACTCCACTTCAACTAAAAGACGGTATAAGTCCAGTCTACCGCTTTGAGTTCCTTAAAAAAGGTAGAAAAGCGCTATACAAGTATAACCCATTTACCATTAGTCAATTATAAGTTTGTATTATTATTGCATCTTTTATTTGTTTGTTTTATGCTCTTTATAATTTATAGTTACTTGCACATAAAGTCTCCAACACAGAAACTATCCAGTAACAAACGGGTCCGCATCATGATATTAACTTAATAAATTATTGTGGATGGGAAAAAAAATAAAAATTACCATTCCACTTCAACTAAAAGACAGCGTAAGTCCATTCCAGACAGTTAATAATAAATATGTTAGTGTTTTATGACCACTCCACTTCAACTTAATAGATGTTAAGTGTTTTTCACAGCGGCCATTGTTGTCTTTTTGACTCGTTTCACTTGATCTAACCTTTTCCAACATTCTACCCTACAAAATAAAAGCATGTATGATTCCTGCTGACATCGCCCGCTTCACACTTCACTTCATCTATTAGTTTGTATTATTATTGCATCTTTTATTTACTTGTTCTATGTTCTTTATAGTTATAGTTTATACTTGCTTGCACATCAAGTCTCCAAGGCAGAAAGTATCCAGTATCAAATGTGTCCGCATCATAATATTAATGAATTATTGTGGCTGGCAGCGAGGTGTCACCAAAAAAATAAAAATACCACTCCACTTCAACTAAAAGACAGCATAAGTCCATTCCAGACGGTTAATAATGATTATGTTAGTATTTTATGACCACTCCACTTCAACTAAAAGACAGTTACTTGAAAAGATTTAAAAGATAGTTACTTGCACATAAAGTCTCCAAGGCAGAAAGTATCCAGTAACAAACGTGTCCGCATCATGATATTAACTTCATGAATTATTGTGGCTGGCAGCGAGGTGTCACCAAAAAAAAAAAAAAAAAAAAAAAATTACCACTCCACTTCAACTAAAAGACAGCATAAGTCAATTCCAGACGGTTAATATTAAATATGTTAGTGTTTTATGACCACTCCAGTTCAACTTAATAATAAATGTTAAGTGTTTTACATAGCGGCCATTGTTGTCTTTTTGACTCATTTAACCTTTTCCAACATTCTACCCTCCAAAATAAAAGCATGTATGATTCCTGCTGACATCGCCCGCTTCACACTTCACTTCATCTATTAGTTTGTATTATTATTGCATCTTTTATTTACTTGTTTTATTCTCTTTATAGTTATAGTTTATACTTACTTGCACATTAAGTCTCCAAGGCAGAAAGTATCCAGTATCAAACGTGTCCGCATCATGATATTCATGAATTATTGTGGCTGGCAGCGAGGTGTCACCAAAAAAACCCACTCCACTTCAACTTAAAGACAGCATAAGTCCATTCCAGGCGGTTAATAATAAATATGTTAAGTGTTTTATGACCACTCCACTACAACTAAAAGACAGTTACTTGAAAAGATTTAAAAGATAGCTACTTGCACATAAGGTCTCCAAGGCAGAAAGTATCCAGTAACAAACGTGTCCGCATCGTGATATTAACTTCATGAATTATTGTGGCTGGCCGTGAGATGTCACCAAAAAACAAAAATAACAAATAAATAACTAAAAATAAAAATAAATGACCACTCCACTTCAACTAAAAGACAGTATAAGTCCAGTCTACCGCTTTGAGTTCCTTAAAAAAGGTAGAAAAGCGCTATACAAGTATAACCCATTTACCATTAGTCAATTATAAGTTTGTATTATTATTGCATCTTTTATTTGTTTGTTTTATGCTCTTTATAGTTTATAGTTACTTGCACATAAAGTCTCCAACACAGAAACTATCCAGTAACAAACGGGTCCGCATCATGATATTAACTTCATGAATCATTTTGGCTGGAAAAAAACCCAACAAATTACCACTCCACTTCAACTAAAAGACAGCATAAGTCCATTCCAGACAGTTAATAATAAATATGTTAGTGTTTTATGACCACTCCACTTCAACTTAATAGATGTTAAGTGTTTTTCACAGCGGCCATTGTTGTCTTTTTGACTCGTTTCACTTGCGCTAACCTTTCCCAACATTCTACCCTCCAAAATAAAAGCATGTATGACTCCTGCTGACATCGCCCGCTTTATTATTGCATCTTTTATTTGTTTGTTTTATGCTCTTTATAGTTATAGTTTATACTTACTTGCACATAAAGTCTCCAAGGCAGAAAGTATCCAGTATCAAACGTGTCCGCATCATGATATTCATGAATTATTGTGGCTGGCTGCGAGGTGTCACCAAAAAAATAAAATAAAAATACCACTCCACTTCAACTAAAAGACAGCATAAGTCCATTCCAGGCGGTTAATAATAAATATGTTAGTGTTTTATGACCACTCCACTTCAACTAAAAGACAGTTACTTGAAAAGATTTAAAAGATAAGTTACTTGCACATAAAGTCTCCAAGGCAGAAAGTATCCAGTAACAAACGTGTCCGCATCATGATATTAACTTTATGAATTATTGTGGCTGGCAGCGAGATGTCACCAAAAAATAAAAAATAAAAATAAATAAATTACCACTCCACTTCAACTAAAAGACAGCATAAGTCCAGTCAAGCGCTTTGAGTTCCTTAAAAAAGGTAGAAAAGCGCTATACAAGTATAACCCATTTACCATTAGTCAATTATAAGTTTTTATTATTATTGCATATTTTATTTATTTGTTTTATGCTCTATATGACCACTCCACTTCAACTTAACAATAAATGTTAAGTGTTTTTCATAGCGGCCATTGTTGTCGTTTTGACTCGTTTAACCTTTTCCAACATTCTACCCTCCAAAATAAAAGCATGTGTGATTCCTGCTGCCATCGCCCGCTTCACACTTCACGTCATCTATTAGTCAATTATAAGTTTGTATTATTATTGCATCTTTTACTTGTTTCTTTTATGCTCTTTTTGTCAAAGGAAGCTTTGTTTTTAAGGCAAAAACACAAAATATGCCACATTTTCCCCCCAAAAAAATATTTCAAAGTGTAATATTTGATGTGAAATCATTGAATAATTCAGAATGTTGATTTTGATTCATTATTTTATTAACAATGACAATTTAAAAAAGAAAGTTATTAGAGTCAACATTGCAACTTTACATTTCACCTCTTTGCTCTTTTATTGCACTTTTTTATGCTTTTACTTTGTAGTAGTCTTTTTAAATGGCCGTCAGAGTGCAACGTTAAACACGCTCACCCCTCCCCCAGCTCTCCCCCGCCATCGTGGGCGGTCTGCACGACATGGCGAGGAGCGTGGCGTCGCGCTCGTACGGCGAGGGTCTCAACATCCACACGCACATTGTGGGCAGCAGCAACTTCAGCGAGACGTCCGCCTTCATGCCCGTCCTCAAGGTGGTGCTGACGCAGGCCAACAAGCTGGGAGTGTGAGCGCACAGAGAGACGTCGCCATGGCAACCAATCAAGGGCTCTTTTCAACTTCCTCCACCAATCACATCCATCGCTTTGAAACACCAGGTGAAGAGTGCAGGACTCCTCAAACACTCTTTTCTTCACTTCACCTCATCATTGGCAAACAATTATTCGAGTAAAAAACAGATTTGTAAGTAAAAAAAATAATTTCTAACAGTAAAAAAACAAACAGTTTTCTCCATTAAAATAAAAAAAATCTGAAGTAAAAAAACAAAACAATTATCGACCAGTAAAATGATTTGCATGTAAAAAAAAAAACAAAAAACATTTTCAAGTATAAAATTAATTTTTTTGCAAGTAAAAAAATGTATTTGGTTGTAAAATAAAATGTATTTTCCAAGTAAAAAAAAAAATTCAAGTAAGAAAAAAGATTTGAAAGTAATAAAAATTATCTGAAAGTGAAAAAAAATTATGTCAAAATGGTTCGCAAGTGAAAAAAAATTCCTTCAAATAAAGAAACATTTGCAAGTACAAACAAAAAATTATTCAAATGAAAAAAAGGATTCGCAAGTCATAAAACAATTGTCTTCAATCCCAAAAAACCATTTGCAAGTATAAGGAAAAATCATTGAAATGAAAAAACAATTTTCACGTATAAAAACAAGCTTCTTCAATAAAAAACATTTGCAGGTATAAGAAATTAAAAAGGATTCCCAAGTATAAAAACAATTATTTTCAAATAAAAAAGCTTCAGTAAGTCCTAAAACTTGTTTTCTATTTAAAAAAAAAAACATTCACAAGTATAAAAACTATTTTCTGCAAGTCAAAGAAGCCACCATGCGCAAATGGACTCAGCAGCACCACCTGGTGGTGTAGAGGAAGAACTACAGGTGCTCTGAGTGCAAGTGGAATATTACTGCCAAGTTTCAACTGGAATACATTTGTGTTTCTTTACTTGCAAATCTTTTCTTTTTTTTAAAGAAGAAAATAGTTTTTTTTACTAGAAAATTAGTTTTTCTTTATTGAAGAAAATAGTTTTTTTTCCATCCATTTTCTATTGCTTGTCCCTTTCGGGATCACGGGGGGTGCTGGATAGAAGGAAATTGTTTGTTTTTTTACTAGCAAATTAGTTTTTATGATTGAAGTATTTTTTTTTTTTTTTACATGCAATTAGTTTTTTTGATTGAAGAAAATCGTTTGTTTTTTTCTAAATAGCAATTTTTTTTAATCAAAGTAAATTGTTTTTTTATTGAAGTAAATTATATTTTTAACTTGCGATTTGTTTTTTAATTGAAGAAAATAGTTGTTGTTTTAAATAGCAAGGGTTTTTTTTTATCAAAGAAAATAGTTTTTTTTATTAATGTCAATTAATATTTTTACTTCCAATTTGTTTTTTAATTGAAGAAAATTGTTTTTTTTAAATAGCAAGTTGTTGTTTTTTATCATAGAAAATTGTTTTTTTTACTAGCAAATTTGTTTGTTTTTTGATTCAAGTAAATTTTTTTTTGCTTGTGATTTGTTCACTGGAATAATGTTTAAATTTTTTTAAATAGCACATTTTTTAAAATAAAATTAAAACATTTTTTTTAATTGAAGTAAATTTTTTTTTGCTTGCAATTTGTTTTTTTAATTGAAGAAAATGTATTTTCTTTTTTTTTTTTTACAAGCAAATAGTTTTTTTTAATTAAAGATATGTGTTTTTTTAATGAAGAACATTATTTTTAACTGGCGAATGGCGTGAGTAAAAAATATTTCTGTGGCGTTTGGCATTACTTTCACTTTGTACGTAATCCTTTCTTACATGGAAGTGAAGGAAAAGGGACGTTCAGGAATCTCGTGGACATTTCCGCCTACAAAGGCGATAGCGGAATAGAATTAGAAACATTGCAATTGTAACCTTCACGGTTGTATTTTTGCCTCATACCTGTGAGAATCCTGCGTGCGACTGAAGCTTCAAGGAGTGGGACTAGGTGCAGTGTGCTCAAAACAACCACCAGGTAGCATCTTTGAGCAGATAATACTGTATCATCTCTTATCAGGTCAGTAGTGCGTTATTGACTACGAGGCAAAAACTGTAGTCCCTTTTCATTTTTTTACACAGCGGCATTTGCTTGCATTTTAATGACACTCACGTTCATTCAGTGCTGAATCTCACTCGTCGGACCAAAGCACAGCAATGCAATTTTTCTGTCTCAATGTAATCAAGAAAATAAGTGCAATGGACTAACAATGTGTAGAAAGTATGCATGCTTAATGCAGGCTAAATGACTCCATTCATGTTGTTGATGAAAAAGAAAAGTCTGTCATGCAATTATTTTCAATAAATAATATTTATTTACAGTGGGACTGCTTTGTTTCACGTCACTTTTACGCTTTCCACTTTTATTTTTTTTACAATACTGTGCTCTTATTTTTGAGGAACAGCAGCGTTTCCGCTCGCACTTCCGTGCCCATATTTCTCAGGAGCTTAACCCGAAAGTGTCGAAGGGATTCACTCCGCTTTTTTTAAATTCCCCGCAAAGATGTTCAATAACGACAAACAGCGGACGTTGCTTGCGGAGAAAAATGTTGTTGAGAGAGCGGACGACTGGCAGGTGAGCTTTGTCGATGAAATCGACCATTATTGAAACCACTTCCGGATCCGGAATTACTTCTGGCGCATGCGCAAGGCTCATATTCCTATTGGTTAGGACGGAGAATGAATCGACAAAATATAAAAATGACAAATATGTAAAGGCCAAGTGTATCTTTTGGTCATTGTATTGTAACCGAGGGGTTGATGTATGTCGCCTATACTCTTTAAAACTACAAAATAACAAACACGGAGGCTCCAGTTTTACACGAGGATCACTTTGTTTCCTTTGTTTTCAAAACTCCGCCCCGCCACAGCGTGTCACCACTTCCGCTTTTCGCGCCTTCAAAATAAGAGCCAGGGCCTATAACTTATAACAGGAATTTAACATCACAAAGAGGCAAGTCCATAAAAATAGGTTACAGTATTATTGTTTCATGAATGGTAATTGAAAATAAATCGGTACATTTATTTGTATTTTTTTAAATACAAGATATAAATCTTAAAATCAAATATTTTTGTTTTGTTTCGAAAAGCAGTAACTATTTCCTACAAAAGGTCTTCATTTTCTTTTCGTATTGCATACAGCAAAAATGTAAATTCCCCAGTCAGGCGAAAGGAATATTTCCACACCGGAACCGGAAGTTGCCGTTTAAAGACAACACCGCGGACTGGTCTGTGTGGTGTTGTAGCCTGCATTTATACATACATACACCCCGAAAGGGACAAGCAGTAGAAAATGGATGGATGGATAACACTACATCTACACATAAAACACATTCATCCATGACGCATGGATTTAAACATTTTATTTCCCTACTTGCAAGTCCGTGGTTTTGTGTTGAAGCCACGACTTCCGGTTCCGGAATATATTAAAAAAAAAAAAAAAAAAAACATTTCGTTCAGTTTTTCCGTTTCTGCTGAGTTTTATTTTTGTCATATGAATTATAAAATTAAAATCGAACCGTTTTAATTCAATTTCAATTCTGTGTTAATGTTTATATTTCAAAATAAAATGTACCAAGGCAATTTCCATTTATGAAACGGAAATGTCACTGCCCATGTTTGTATTTCATATGCTTATGATATAAAAACATTTAAATCAGAGGCGACTATAATTACTTATGTTTACTTTTATATGTTGTATGAAATATTTGACATGAAACTGCTTCTAAAGGTACCTTGTTATTGTGCAATACTAAATATATTCACAAAATAACAGTATTGTGCTGCTAATTGGTAGCCGGCAACTTACACGCTAATCACTAACAGGCGACTAACGCGTTAATCGCTAACTGGTAACTAGAGCGCTAATCGCTAAGTGGCAACTAACATGCTAATCAAGGGCTCTTTTCACCTTCCTCCACCAATCACATCCTTTACTTTGAAAGTCCAGGTGAAGAGTGAAGGACTCCTCAAACACTCTTTTCTTCACTTCAACTCATGATTGGCAAACAATTCTTGAAGTAAAAAAAAGATTTGTAAGTAAAAAAAATAAAATAAAAATTCTAACAGTAAAAAAAACAAAAGTTTTCTCCATTAAAAAAAAAAAGATTATCGACCAGTAAAATTATTTGCGTGTAAAAAAAAACTAAAACTTTCTGCAACTAAAAAAAACATTTGCAAGTATACAATTTATTTTTTTGAAGGTAAAAAAATGTATTTGGTTGTAAAATTAAATGTATTTTCCAAGTTAAGTCAAGTAATAATTTTTTGTTGTTGAAAGTAATAAAAACAATTCTCTGAAAGTACAAAAAAAACTGATGTAAAAATGGTTCGCAAGTGAAAAAAAATTCTGCAAATAAAATAAACAAATTCCTCCAAATAAAGAAAAATATGCAAGTCCAAACAAAAAAATATTCAAATGAAAAAAAGGATTCGCAAGTCATAAAACAATTGTCTTCAATCCCAAAAAAAATTTGCACGCATAATGAAAAATCCTTTAAATGAAAAAATAATTTTCACGTATAAAAACAAGTTTCTTCAATAAAAAAAGATTTGCAAGTATAACAAAACAATCTTTAATTAAAAAAGGATTCCCAAATATAAAAACAATTATTTTCAAATAGAAAAGCTTCCGTAAGTCCTAAAACTTGTTTTCTATTTAAAAAAAAACAAAAAAACATTCCTAAGTATAAATCTAATTTCTCCAAGTCAAAGAAGCCACCATGCGCAAATGGACTCGGCAGCATCACCTGGTGGTATACAGGAAGAACTACAGGTGCTCTGAGTGCAAGTGGAATATTACTGCCAAGTTTCAACTGGAATACATTTTTGTTTCTTTACTTGCAAATCTTTTCTTTTTTTGTGAAGAAGAAAATTGTTTTTTTTACTAGCAAATTAGTTTTTCTTTATTGAAGTAAAACCTTTTTTTTTTGCTTGCAATTTGTTTTTTTAATTGAAGAAAAGTTTTTTTTCCATCCCGTCCAACCATTTTCTACCGCTTGTCCGTTTCGGGGTGGCGGCGGGGGCTGGATCGAACACAATTGGTTTTTTTTACTAGCAAATTAGTTTTTATGATTGAAGTATTTTTTATTATTTTTTACTTGCGATTCGTTTTTTTAATTGAAGAAAATTGTTTTTTTTTTAAATAGCAAGTTTTTTTTAATCAAAGAAAATTATATTTTTACTTGCGATTTGTTTTTTAATTGAAGAAAATATATATTTTTTAATAGCAAGGGTTTTTTTTATCAAAGAAAATAGTTTTTTTTTATTAAAGTAAATTATTATTTTTACTTGCATTTTGTTTTTTAATTGAAGAAAATAGTATATATTTTTTTAAACAGCAAGTTGTTTTTTTTAATCAAATAACTTTTTTTTTTTTTACTTGCAAATGTTTTTTTTAATTGAAGTAAATAAATTTTTTGCTTGAGATTTTTTTACTGGAAGAATTGTTTTATTTTTTTTAAATAGCAATACTAGAGCGCCAGATGGGCAGCAGGTGGGCCGCCAGGTGGGCAGCAGTCCTACGTCACGCTCAAGGACAAGTGAGGGGAAGAAAGTGGGCGTGGCACACTTCCTGTTGTCATCAGCATCGTCTCCTGTATCCTTCCACACTTCTATGAATCCTAGTGGGCGTGTCAGACCTGTCTCATGTTGCATCATCAGCTCCTCCTCTTCCTCCTCACCATCTTGGTCATGACTTCTTGGTCATTTGAATTTGTATTAATTACACTTTTGAATTTAGATTAATCAGATTAATAACACTTTTAAAAAAGTTGGGATAATCACACGGTTCACAGTTTTGAATTTGGATTAATTAATCACACTCAAATGTGGATTAATCAGAATAATCACACTTGAATATATAAAAAGTGTGATTAATCTGATTAATTCCACTTTTTAGTTTGGATTAATCACACTTGAAGTGTGATTAATCAGATTAATTCCACTTCTAAATTTGGATAATCACACTTTTGAATTTGGATCAATCAGGTTAATCACTTTTAAATTTGGATTAATCCTATTTTTAAATTTGGAGCAATTAGATTAATCACACTTTCAAATATGGATTAATCAGATTAATCACACTTTCAAATTTGGATTAATCACACTTTTAAATTTAGATTATCAGATTCATCCATCCATCCTTCTATTTTCTACCACTTGTCCCTTACAGGGGGGTGCTCTCTTAATCACACTTTAAAAAATGGATTAATCAGATTAATCCCACTTTTAAATTGGGATTAATCCCACTTTGAAATAAGTCTTCAAACACATTATTCACAGGCTTTCACTCCCTTCCAAAATTGAAATGGACTTCAAAAAAGAGCAACACAGATGCAATGTTTTGTCAGATTGTCACACAGAAATGCTCCTCAAGTGTGTGCCTCTCACGCCCCCCTTTTCCTCGACACCTCACGCCGCCCCCTCTCACTATTTAAGAAAGGGACTGTTTGGAACTTGCTCAGTTACATTTTTCTAGGGGACTTTTTTTTTTTCACGCCCCCCGAAGTGAATGTTTATCTATCTGTATGTGTCAAGATAGACTTGCCTCTCACACCCCCCCCTGAAGTGAATGTTTATCTATCTGTATGTGTCAAGATAGACTTGCCTCTCACGCCCCCCTGAAGTGAATGTTTATCCATCTGTATGTGTCAAGATAGACTTGCCTCTCACGCCCCCCTGAAGTGAATGTTTATCTATCTGTATGTGTCATGATAGACTTGCCTCTCACGCCCCCCTTGAAGTGAATGTTTATCCATCTGTATGTGTCAAGATAGACTTGCCTCTCACGCCCCCCCTGAAGTGAATGTTTATCTATCTGTATGTGTCAAAATAGACTTGCCTCTCACGCCCCCCTGAAGTGAATGTTTATCTATCTGTATGTGTCAAAATAGACTTGCCTCTCACGCCCCCCCTGAAGTGAATGTTTATCTATCTGTATGTGTCAAGATAGACTTGCCTCTCACGCCCCCCCCTGAAGTGAATGTTTATCTATCTGTATGTGTCAAAATAGACTTGCCTCTCACGCCCCCCTGAAGTGAATGTTTATCTATCTGTATGTGTCAAAATAGACTTGCCTCTCACGCCCCCCCTGAAGTGAATGTTTATCTATCTGTATGTGTCAAAATAGACTTGCCTCTCACGCCCCCCCTGAAGTGAATGTTTATCTATCTGTATGTGTCAAGATAGACTTGCCTCTCACGCCCCCCCTGAAGTGAATGTTTATCTATCTGTATGTGTCAAAATAGACTTGCCTCTCACGCCCCCCCTGAAGTGAATGTTTATCTATCTGTATGTGTCAAGATAGACTTGCCTTTCACGCCCCCCTGAAGTGAATGTTTATCTATCTGTATGTGTCAAGATAGACTTGCCTCTCACGCCCCCCTGAAGTGAATGTTTATTTATCTGTATGTGTCAAGATAGACTTGCCTCTCACGCCCCCCCAGATGGGCTCACACAGGAACATTTTTGACATGTTGTACTTAAATGCACGTCATCTATTTGCTGAAAAATGACTAATAGCTTTGTGGAAAGTCCAGTCAAGCTTTATTTTGGAGGGAAATTTGGAGTCTCCTCTCTCACTTTTGCACGGCCGAAATTCTTTAATTACTATTATTATTATTTATTTTTTTAAAGAAAAAAACCTAAAATCTTTAACCATACACGGTTAAGGTAAAGGAGCATGTGGGGTCAAAAATCCAACACGATTAATGCTATAATTTGTGTGATTAATCACGAGTTGACTCAGTTTGTCGTAGGTGTGTCAGGAAGTAGTCTTTGCCATGAACTTGAGCCTTGTCTTTTGTTGCGCCCTACAAAGTGTTGCTACTGTAAATATTGTACATATTACACACCATCTGTTTGATTGCATCTTAGTTGTAGTTTTGGTGAACACATTTGGAGGTGTGGCAATCCATCGTCTACCACTTGCAAAACGCCATGTAAAATCACTGATGCTAAACAGTAGCATGTATATGGCGGATCCCATTGAAATTAGCATTGCCGATAACTGCGGTCCAGTTTTGTTTACACTTCTGAGTAGCATTTGCAAGTATGCACTCATTTCAGTTTGTCCTAGGTGTGTCAGGAAGTAGTCTTTGCCATGACGTTGAGTCTTGTCGTTTGTTGTGCCCTACAAAGTGTTGATACTGTAAATATTATACATATTACACACGTGCATCTTAGTTGTAGTTTTCGTGAACACATTTGGAGGTGTCTACCACTTGCAAATCGCCATGTAAAATCACTAATGCTAAACAGTAGCATGTTTATGGCGTATCCCATTTAAATTAGCATTGAGCTAACATGTTTTGTAAAGTGGATCCTTGCCTTGGAGCTCTTTTTTATCAAGCATGCTTGCTTTGTTGGCTTGGAAAAAGACAACATGACCTTGAAGCAGTTTGCGACGGATGCTCTTGTTTGCCCGCCAAGTGCTTAGGCCGGCGCCAGGTCTGTCACATGCAACAAAAGGTAGCGTTTGACTTTACGTGAATGGATACTCGGGAGAACCCAGGGAATGTGATGGGTACGCCGCCCGATGTGTGGTAGTAAATAAGAAGTAAATAAAGTAGTATCTCACTAGACTGGATGGCACATTTAAATAAGACATCACAACAAGTTTCCTCGGTATAAAAAGAAAAACCAGAACTTAAGTTCCTGTGAGGCAATGCGGGTCCCGCAGCACCTGGACCGCCCGCGAGGCGCCAAACAGTCGGGACGGGGAAAAGAACCAAAAGCGCCGATCCGTCTTTTTGCGGCTAAACTCGTCCCGCCACTTGCAGCTGCTCGAAGGACGCGATGATGTCATAGTGGGCCCTCTCTTCGTCCGTCAGCTCCGTGTTACCCGGTCGCACCACCAACACCACCTGCACGCCTGCGTCCTGCGCTGCTTTGGCCTCTGTGGGCGACACGCCGTATCATCATGACCTCACTTTGATTCCACCAGCAGACAGTCTGGATTAGATCTGTCGCAACTTGCTGGTAATAAGCACATTATAATGGGACTGAATACAGCTTGTCGTGACAACTCCAATCAGTAGATATCATCACTAGGGTGTCCTCGTCTGCTATTGGATGTATCAGCAACAACTGATATCACATTGTGTGTGCTTGCATGTAATATACAACAATATGTGCGATACAAGCAGTCCTGCAGCGTGTTTACTTGTGTGTGATATCATGTGCGATACAAGCAGTCCTGCAGCTTGTTACTTGTGTGTGATATGATGTGCGATACAAGCAGTCCTGCAGCGTGTTTACTTGTGTGTGATATCATGTGCGATACAAGCAGTCATGCAGCATGTTTACTTGTGTGTGCTATCATGTGCGATACAAGCAGTCCTGCAGCTTGTTACTTGTGTGTGATATGATGTGCGATACAAGCAGTCCTGCAGCGTGTTTACTTGTGTGTGATATCATGTGCGATACAAGCAGTCCTGCAGCTTGTTACTTGTGTGCAATATCATGTGCGATACAAGCAGTCCTGCAGTGTGTTTACTTGTGTGCGATACAAGCAGTCCTGCAGCGTGTTAACTTGCTTGATATCATGTGCAATAGAAGCAGTCCTGCAGCATGTTTACTTGTGTGTGATATCATGTGCGATACAAGCAGTCCTGCAGCTTGTTACTTGTGTGCAATATCATGTGCGATACAAGCAGTCCTGCAGTGTGTTTACTTGTGTGCGATACAAGCAGTCCTGCAGCGTGTTAACTTGCTTGATATCATGTGCAATAGAAGCAGTCCTGCAGCATGTTTACTTGTGTGTGATATCATGTGCGATACAAGCAGTCCTGCAGCTTGTTACTTGTGTGCAATATCATGTGCGATACAAGCAGTCCTGCAGTGTGTTTACTTGTGTGCGATACAAGCAGTCCTGCAGCGTGTTAACTTGCTTGATATCATGTGCAATAGAAGCAGTCCTGCAGCATGTTTACTTGTGTGTGATATCATGTGCGCGATACAAGCTGTCCTGCAGCATGTTAACTTGTTTGATATCATGTGTGATACAAGCAGTCCTGCAGCGTGTTTACTTGTGTGCGATACAAGCAGTCTTGCAGCGTGTTTACTTGTGCGTCATATCATGTGCGATACAAGCAGTCCTGGAGCGTGTTAACTTGCTTGATATCATGTGTGATACAAGCAGTCCCGCAGCGTGTTTACTTGTGTGCGATACAAGCAGTCTTGCAGCGTGTTTACTTGTGTGTGATATCATGTGCAATAGAAGCAGTCCTGCAGCGTGTTTACTTGTGTGTGATATTATGTGCGTGATACAAGCAGTCCTGTAGCGTATTAACTTGTTTGATATCATGTGCGATACAAGCAGTTCTGCAGCGTGTTTACTTGTGTGTGATATTATGTGCGATACAAGCAGTCCTGCAGCACATTTACTTGTGTGTGATATCATGTGCGATACAAACAGTCCTGCAGCGTGTTTACTTGTGTATGATATCATGTGCGATACAAGCAGTCCTGCAGCTTGTTTACTTGTATGCGATATCATGTGCGATACAAACAGTTCTGCAGCGTGTTTACTTGTGTATGATATCATGTGCGATACAAGCAGTCCTGCAACTTGTTTACTTGTATGCGATATCATGTGCGATACAAGCAGTCCTGCAGCGTGTTTACTTGTGTGTGAAATTATGTGCAATACAAGCAGTCCTGCAGCGTGTTTACTTGTGTGTGATATCATGTGCGATACAAGCAGTCCTGCAGCTTGTTTACTCGTATGTGATATCATGTGCGATACAAGCAGTCCTGCAGCGTGTTTACTTGTGTGTGAAATTATGTGCAATACAAGCAGTCCTGCAGCGTGTCAACTTGATTGATATCATGTGCAATACAAGCAGTCCTGCTGCGTGTTTACTTGTGTGTGATATTATGTACGATACAAGCAGTCCTGCAGCGTGTTAACTTGTGTGTGATATCATGTGCGATACAAGCAGTCATGCAGCGTGTTTGTGCAAAGATGGACCTCTTTGCACAAATTAACACGCTGCAGGACTGCTTGTATCGCACACAAGTAAACATGCTGCAGGACTGCCTGTATCTCACATGATATCACACACAAGTGTACACGCTGCAGGACTGCTCGGATCACACACAAGTAAACACGCTGCAGGACTGCTTGTATCTCACATGAAATCACACAGAAGTAAACACGCTGCAGGACTGCTTGTATCGCATATGATATCACACACAAGTAAACAAGCTGCTTCTTGAATAGGAAATGTCACACTACACAATAATAAAAGTATGTATGATTAGCGCTGATATCGCATCTGATCAGTATTGGTCAATAAGCCAGGCTCAAATATCAGAAGTGCAAAAGTTAGTAGGGACACACCCTCCTGTATGAGACACCTGGTCTGCCAGAGAATAAGAAGAAGTAGCAGGCAGGATCAGTGTTGCCAACTTGCACGATACAGAAAAGGTCTATTTAGAAATAATGTCTGACACATGAACTCCTAATGGATGACACAATGGTGTGAATGTGAGGGAATGAACTCCTAATGGATGACACAATGGTGTCAATGTGAAGGAATTAACTCCTAATGGATGACACAATGGTGTGAATGTGAAGGAATGAACTCCTAATGGATGACACAGTGGTGTGGATGTGAAGGAATGAACTCCTAATGGATGACACAATGGTGTGAATGTGAAGGAATGAACTAATGGATGACACAATGGTGTGAATGTGAGGGAATTAACTCCTAATGGCTGACACAATGGTGTGAATGTGAGGGAATGAACTCCTAATGGCTGACACAATGGTGTGAATGTGAGGGAATTAACTCCTAATGGATGACACAATGGTGTGAATGTGAGGGAATGAACTCCTAATGGATGACACAATGGTGTGAATGTGAGGGAATGAACTCCTAATGGCTGACACAATGGTGTGAATGTGAGGGAATGAACTCCTAATGGCTGACACAATGGTGTGAATGTGAGGGAATTAACTCCTAATGGATGACACAATGGTGTGAATGTGAGGGAATGAACTCCTAATGGATGACACAATGGTGTGAATGTGAAGGAATGAACTCCTAATGGATGACACAATGGTGTGAATGTGAGGGAATGAACTCCTAATGGATGACACAATGGTGTGAATGTGAGGGAATGAACTCCTAATGGATGACACAATGGTGTGAATGTGAAGGAATGAACTCCTAATGGATGACACAATGGTGTGAATGTGAGGGAATGAACTCCTAATGGATGACACAATGGTGTGAATGTGAGGGAATGAACTCCTAATGGATGACACAATGGTGTGAATGTGAGGGAATGAGCTCCTAATGGATGACACAATGGTGTGAATGTGAGGGAATTAACTCCTAATGGATGACACAATGGTGTGAATGTGAGGGAATGAACTCCTAATGGATGACACAATGGTGTGAATGTGAGGGAATGAACTCCTAATGGATGACACAATGGTGTGAATGTGAAGGAATGAACTCCTAATGGATGACACAATGGTGTGAATGTGAGGGAATGAACTCCTAATGGATGACACAATGGTGTGAATGTGAGGGAATGAACTCCTAATGGATGACACAATGGTGTGAATGTGAGGGAATGAACTCCTAATGGATGACACAATGGTGTGAATGTGAGGGAATGAACTCCTAATGGATGACACAATGGTGTGAATGTGAAGGAATGAACTCCTAATGGATGACACAATGGTGTGAATGTGAAGGAATGAACTCCTAATGGATGACACAATGGTGTGAATGTGAGGGAATGAACTCCTAATGGATGACACAATGGTGTGAATGTGAGGGAATTAACTCCTAATGGATGACACAATGGTGTGAATGTGAGGGAATGAACTCCTAATGGATGACACAATAGTGTGAATGTGAGGGAATGAACTCCTAATGGATGACACAATGGTGTGAATGTGAGGGAATGAACTCCTAATGGATGACACAATGGTGTGAATGTGAAGGAATGAACTCCTAATGGATGACACAATGGTGTGAATGTGAAGGAATGAACTCCTAATGGATGACACAATGGTGTGAATGTGAAGGAATGAACTCCTAATGGATGACACAATGGTGTGAATGTGAGGGAATGAACTCCTAATGGATGACACAATGGTGTGAATGTGAAGGAATGAACTCCTAATGGATGACACAATGGTGTGAATGTGAGGGAATGAACTCCTAATGGATGACACAATGGTGTGAATGTGAGGGAATTAACTCCTAATGGATGACACAATGGTGTGAATGTGAGGGAATGAACTCCTAATGGATGACACAATGGTGTGAATGTGAGGGAATGAACTCCTAATGGATGACACAATGGTGTGAATGTGAGGGAATGAACTCCTAATGGATGACACAATGGTGTGAATGTGAGGGAATGAACTCCTAATGGATGACACAATGGTGTGAATGTGAGGGAATTAACTCCTAATGGATGACACAATGGTGTGAATGTGAGGGAATGAACTCCTAATGGATGACACAATGGTGTGAATGTGAAGGAATGAACTCCTAATGGATGACACAATGGTGTGAATGTGAGGGAATGAACTCCTAATGGATGACACAATGGTGTGAATGTGAGGGAATTAACTCCTAATGGATGACACAATGGTGTGAATGTGAGGGAATGAACTCCTAATGGATGACACAATGGTGTGAATGTGAAGGAATGAACTCCTAATGGATGACACAATGGTGTGAATGTGAGGGAATGAACTCCTAATGGATGACACAATGGTGTGAATGTGAGGGAATGAGCTCCTAATGGATGACACAATGGTGTGAATGTGAAGGAATGAACTGAGAAAAAGGAAGAAAGTCCAAACCTCGAGTGACATCTGTCAGGAAAGTGATTTCCTCCGCAGGACAGCCCATCCTCTCCGCCATTCTCTCGTAGCTCTTGGCGTCCACTTTGGCGCCGATGGTCGTGTCGAAGTGGCCGTCGAATAACTGCAAGGAGGAAGTGATGTCACACAAAGAATACAGGCTGTGTGTGTGTGTGTGTGTGTGTGTGTGTGTGTGTGTGTGTGTGTGTGTGTGTGTGTGTGTGTGTATACAGTAGGGTTGTACGGTATACCGCTACTAATAAAGTACCGCGGTACTAATTCATTAAAAACATTACTATACTGCCTCTGATAAATACTGGTTTATTTTTTCTAAAACGTGTGTGTACTCGTATCTAAAAAGTGTGAGTGTGCACTCACATCTAAGAGGCGTGTGTACTCCCATCTATAAAGTGTGTACTAGTATCTAAAAAGTGTGTACTCCCATCTAAGACGCGTGTGTACTCACATCTAAGACGCGTGTGTACTCACATCTTAGACGCGTGTGTACTCACATCTAAGACTTGTGTGTACTCACACCTAAAACATGTGTGTACTCACATCTAAAACGCGTGTGTACTCACATCTAAGACACGTGTGTACTCACATCTAAGACTCGTGTGTACTCACATCTAAGACGCGTGTGTACTCACATCTAAGACGCGTGTGTACTCACATCTAAGACGCGTGTGTACTCACATCTTAGACGCGTGTGTACTCACATCTAAGACTTGTGTGTACTCACACCTAAAACATGTGTGTACTCACATCTAAAACGCGTGTGTACTCACATCTAAGACACGTGTGTACTCCCATCTAAGACGCGTGTGTACTCACATCTAAGACGCGTGTGTACTCACATCTTAGACGCGTGTGTACTCACATCTAAGACTTGTGTGTACTCACACCTAAAACATGTGTGTACTCACATCTAAAACGCGTGTGTACTCACATCTAAGACACGTGTGTACTCACATCTAAGACGCGTGTGTACTCACATCTAAAATGCGTGTGTACTCACATCTAAAACACGTGTGTACTCACATCTTAGACGCGTGTGTACTCACATCTAAGACTTGTGTGTACTCACACCTAAAACATGTGTGTACTCACATCTAAAACGCGTGTGTACTCACATCTAAGACACGTGTGTACTCACATCTAAGACTCGTGTGTACTCACATCTAAGACGCGTGTGTACTCACATCTAAAACACGTGTGTACTCACGTCTAAAACGCGCGTGTACTCACATCTAAGACGCGTGTGTACTCACATCTAAGACGCGTGTGTACTCACATCTAAGACATGTGTGTACTCACATCTAAAACGCGTGTGTACTCCCATCTAAAACATGTGTGTACTCACATCTAAAACGCGTGTGTACTCACATCTAAGACGCGGGTGTACTCACATCTAAGACGTGTGTGTACTCACATCTAAGACGCGTGTGTACTCACATCTAAAACATGTTTTACTCACATCTAAAACGCGTGTGCACTCACATCTAAAACATGTGTACTCACATCTAAGACGCGTGTGTACTCACATCTAAAACATGTGTGTACTCACATCTAAAACGCGTGTGTACTCACATCTAAAACATGTGTACTCACATCTAAGACGCGTGTGTACTCACATCTAAAACATGTGTGTACTCACATCTAAAACGTGTGTGTACTCACATCTAAAACGCGTGTGTACTCACATCTAAAACATGTGTGTACTCACATCTAAAACGCGTGTGTACTCACATCTAAGACGCGGGTGTACTCACATCTAAGACGCGGGTGTACTCACATCTAAGACGCGTGTGTACTCACATCTAAAACGCGTGTGTACTCACATCTAAGACACGTGTGTACTCACATCTAAGACGTGTGTGTACTCACATCTAAGACGCGTTTGTACTCACATCTAAGACGCGTGTGTACTCACATCTAAGACGCGTGTCTACGCACATCTAAAACGCGTGTGTACTCACATCTAAGACGCGTGTGTACTCACATCTAAGACGCGTGTGTACTCACATCTAAGACGCGCGTGTACTCACATCTAAAAACGCGTGTGTACTCACATCTAAGACGCGTGTGTACTCACATCTAAGACGCGTGTGTACTCACATCTAAAACACGTGTGTACTCACATCTAAAACGCGTGTGTACTCACATCTAAGACACGTGTGTACTCATATCTAAAACATGTGTGTACTCATATCTAAAACATGTGTGTACTCACATCAAAGACGCGTGTGTACTCACATCTAAAACGTGTGTGTACTCACATCTAAGACGCGTGTGTACTCACATCTAAAACACGTGTACTCACATCTAAGAGGCGTGTGTACTCACATCTAAAACACGTGTGTACTCACATCTAAAACGCGTGTGTACTCACATCTAAGACACATGTGTACTCACATCTAAAACGTGTGTACTCACATCTAAAACACGTGTGTACTCACATCTAAAATGCGTGTGTACTCACATCTAAAACACGTGTGTACTCACATCTAAAACACGTGTGTACTCACATCTAAAACGCGTGTGTACTCACATCTAAGACACATGTGTACTCACATCTAAAACATGTTTTACTCACATCTAAAACGCGTGTGTACTCACATCTAAGACACGTGTGTACTCATATCTAAAACATGTGTGTACTCATATCTAAAACATGTGTGTACTCACATCAAAGACGCGTGTGTACTCACATCTAAAACGTGTGTGTACTCACATCTAAGACGCGTGTGTACTCACATCTAAAACACGTGTACTCACATCTAAGAGGCGTGTGTACTCACATCTAAAACACGTGTGTACTCACATCTAAAACGCGTGTGTACTCACATCTAAGACACATGTGTACTCACATCTAAAACGTGTGTACTCACATCTAAAACACGTGTGTACTCACATCTAAAATGCGTGTGTACTCACATCTAAAACACGTGTGTACTCACATCTAAAACACGTGTGTACTCACATCTAAAACGCGTGTGTACTCACATCTAAGACACATGTGTACTCACATCTAAAACATGTGTGTACTCACATCTAACACACGTGTGTACTCACATCTAAAATGCGTGTGTACTCACATCTAAGACGTCGCCCTCTACTGAGTGTGCAAAGAGAAGTTTTTGGGCCTCCACGCTGCCCGAGGAGTAGATAAAGATCTTGAGTCCGTGATCTCGCCACCTTCTGATGGAGGGCGTGACGTCCTGGTAGATCCTGAGTGACGGCAGATCAAGGTCAGCCAGTGAAACACCTCAACACGGTGGCTTCCGTCAAGAGTGGATCCACTTACTCGCCTTTGAT
>NC_084738.1:80300761-80335761 GCF_033978785.1 Entelurus aequoreus | reverse complement strand
ACATATATATATAATACACACACATACATATATATAATACACACATATATATGTATTATATATATAATATATATATACATATGTGTATGTATATGTATATGTGTGTATATATATATGTGTACGTATATGTGTATATATTTATATGTATATGCGTGTATATATATATATATTATATACATATGTATGTATACGTGTGTGTATGTATATGTGTATGTATATGTGTGTATATAGCATATATATATATATATGTATGTATACGTGTGTGTATGTATATGTGTATGTATATGTGTGTATATAGCATATATATATATATAATGTATATGTGTGTATATATATATATATATATATATATATATATATATATATATATAATGTATATGTGTGTATATATAGTATATATATGTGTGTGTATGTATATATAGTATATATATGTGTATGTATATATACAGTATATATATATGTGTATGTATATATATAGTATATATATGTGTATGTATATATATAGTATATATATGTGTATGTATATATATATATATATATATATATATATATATATATATATATATATATATATATATATATAGATATGCCGCTTAAAAAAGAATTAAAACTCTACTTTAAAACGCTTTCTACCTCTAACAACCAAAAAGATGTTAAAACTATGATGCTGTGTTCCAAATTTGGATTATTTACTGAACTTGTGTGAGCCTATGGCTTTACATTTTGCTACATATATATATTTTGCATTCTATTTGAGTTACTTTAGTTTACAACCCCCTGGCACTGTTTTGTACTGTTTATGTACTTGTTTTGGTTATTATTTCTTGATTGTATGTAAATGTTGCATATTATAAATAAAGGTTTATAAAATAAAATAAAAACAATTACACGCGGAAGCTAATACATTTCGCGCATGCTCAGTTGCGTTCGGTAGCTCATTTTGACAGGTCGCTCATTTCGCCAAAAGAGCGGATTACAACGTTACATAATTAGCATCTCAGTCAAAGTTAAAGTGACAAAAAACAACCTACCTTCACAAAGGTGATCGGCGTGGTTGTGCCTTCGATGTCCAACAGAAGAGCGCTGGTGCAGGCAGGGATGACCACAGCAGCCATTATTCTATGGAGCGGCTTAGTAAGCGTTAGCCTGATTAGCTTCGACACAAAGATGAGGTTAATGACGGTTGGACTCTCTCGCAGCGCCCTCGGAAGCTCACAAATGAAGTTAGGAGTACATCCGATGAATGGTAGAATACGTTAATCTTAAGAGCTGAGCCTGTATTAACTCGCTATTACAAGCAGCTAACGGAGACTAGCAGCTGGCACGCATGCTGTAGCAGCTTGCAGTACACTCGCCCTGCCGGTGGTGGCGCTGCAGGACACTTGGGGTCGTCCTTGCTGGTGGTGGCGCTGCAGGACACTTGGCGTCGTCCTTGCTGGTGGTGGCGCTGTAGGACATTTGGCGACGTCCCACGAAGAAGAAAACTACAGCAGAAAGGGTGCTCCGTAGACATGTTCTAAGTAGACGCAGCATTGGCTGCTGTGACGCGAGAAATTGGGCCACCATCTTGAAGTGGTGATGAGGAGCCGGCGAGCAACCTAAACTGACAGTTGACAGGTAGAAAACAAAGATGCTAAACTGACAGTTGACAGGTTAAAAAAAAGATGCTAAACCGACAGTTGACAGGTAGAAAACAAAGATGCTAAACTGACAGATGACAGGTAGAAAACAAAGATGGTGTTCAGCGTTTTCCTGCTCAAATGAGTGGACTGTTGGAAATAGGAATCGGGGGATTACTTTTCACAAGTAAGATTTAACATTAAAGGCGTACTGAAATGATTTTTTTTCAATTTAAACGGGGATAGCAGATCCATTCTATGTGTCATACTTGATAATTTCGCGATATTGCCATATTTTTGCTGAAAGGATTTAGTAGAGAACATCGACGATAAAGTTCGCAACTTTTGGTCACTGATGAAAAAGCCTTGCCTGTACCGGAAGTAGCGTGACGTCACAGGTTGAAAGGCTCCTCACATTTCCCTATTGTTTACACCAGCAGCGAGAGCGATTCGGACCGAGAAAGCGACGATTACCCCATTAATTTGAGCCAGGATGAAAGATTCGTGGATGAGGAATGTGAGAGTGAAGGACTAGAGTGCAGTGCAGGACGCATCTTTTTTCGCTCTGACTGTAACTTAGGTACAAGCTGGCTCATGGGATTCCACACTCTGTCCTTTTTCTATTGTGGATCACGGATTTGTATTTTAAACCACCTCGGATACTATATATATCCTCTTGAAAATGAGAGTCGAGAACGCGTAATGGACATTCACAGTGACTTTTATCTCCACGACAATACATCGGCGAAACACTTTAGCTACGGAGCTAACGTGATAGCATCGGGCTTAACTGCAGGTAGAAACAAAATAAATAAACTCCTGACTGGAAGGATAGACAGAAAATCAACAATACTATTAAACCATGGACATGTAACTACATGGTTAATGCTTTCCAGCCTGGCGAAGCTTAACAATGATGTTGCTAGCGACGCCATTGAGGCTAACTTAGCAACGGGACCTCACAGAGCTATGCTAAAAACATTAGCTCTGCACCTACGCCAGCCAGCCCTCATCTGCTCATCAACACCCGTGCTCACCTGCGTTCCAGTGAGCGACGAAGGACTTCACCCGATCATAGATGCGGTCGGCGGCTAGCGTCGGATAGCGCGTCTGCTATCCAAGTCAAAGTCTTCCTGGTTGTGTTGCTGTAGCCAGCCGCTAATACATCGATCCCACCTAAAGCTTTCTTCTTTGCAGTCTTCATTGTTCATTAAACAAATTGCAAAAGATTCACCAACACAGATGTCCAGAATACTGTGGAATTTTGCGATGAAAACCGAGCTTTTTGTATTGGATACAATGTGTCCGAATACTTCCGTTTTCAACCGGAAGTTTAGCTGGAAATTTAAAATTGCACTTTATAAGTTAACCCGGCCGTATTGGCATGTGCTGCAATGTTAAGATTTCATCATTGATATATAAACTATCAGACTGTGTGGTCGCTAGTAGTGGCTTTCAGTAGGCCTTTAACGTACTATTGGTTGTATTTTGTGAAAAGAATATTACCACAGAGTTGAGAAGGAGCAAAGATCTTCAATAGTACTGAAATCGTAGCCGCTAGCAAACAAGACTATGACCATAATAGAATTGCTTGTCAATTAAATTAATTACATTTAAAAATGTCATACTTGAATGACATAAAGTTGAAACCTATGGTGGCATCATGCCTTCAGTGTGCATATTGTATAAAGTTCTCTGCAAACCTATGAAATGTTCTATTTTGTCTTCTTTATTTTGTCAGAATGCACCATAATGTTTCATTTGTATGTGAAAATCACAAATAACATCTTCTGGGGGAGGATGACCCCCCTACAGGGGTTTGCTTTACAAACTTTCAGCCCCACCAAAACAAAATTCACCGGCCGCCACTGATTATGATGCATTTTCATTTTAGGCAATAAGACAATACTTTCTTAACAGTATAATTGTAACCAGGAATACGTCTTCAAGTAACAATATTCAAATACTAACATTGTTGGGTAAGACAGAATTTGGTTTTATTCTGAATCCAGAGAAACAGATTGGTGGTTTTAGCTGATATAAAGACTTTCAGGTGTTTATACATATTTATGTTGAAGTATTTGGCAGACGCTTTTATCCAAAGCAACATACATAAAAAATACATATAAAACAATCACTGTAAACATGATCATTTAAGGGAAGAATGTAATACAAAATATCAATACAAAGTGTCAAGACAGAATAAAGTCTCTGCTGCTGCAGCAACAGAGATACAGTCTATAAGATATATAGATATCTAATGTTGTTTATGTAGGATATACGCATGTATATATAACCTAACCATATTGTTTCTTCAATTTAAAAATAGCTGACCATTTTTTTCCCCCTTCTCTGGGATTATATTCACAGTTTTGATCTCGGACATCTGGTCACTTATAGCAAAAGCGCGTGAAAATCAGTGATATTCAGTGAGGTAAAATGAATTAAATGCGCTGACAGTTCATTGCTCCTGCCAAATGAATTGCACTGAGTGGAGCGGATCACCACTCCAAGATGGCGGCCCCGTGTCTCGTCAGCGCCAGTAGGCAGTAGCGCTCCATGCTGCGTACCCTTAGAAGATGTCTATGGGGTAAACTGCTGGGCAAATGAAAAAATCAAAGGGTGCCGTTAAGGCAAGTCGTACATCTGGCATGGTGATTTGTGAAGAGGACTTGAAGAATCATTTCAATGATGTGGTCTCCAGACTGCAGTCCAAGCAGTTGTTCCAGTCCGACTGGGACATCGTCTTCTTTGCCGTCTTCTTCACCTTCATCGGTGTGATTGTGCTGCTGGGAACTCTTATCCTCATCCGCTGCTGCTGCTGCCACCAAAAGACCGGGCGAAAGAAAGTTGGCATAGACAATTTGTCTCTGGAACCATGACAACATAATTAATAACACGTTAATAACATAAAAACAATAATTTTTTTTGGCATAGACAATTTGTCTCTGTAACAAAGACAACATTATTAATAAAACGTTAATTACACATTAATAACAGAATAATTTTGGCATAGAGAATGTGTCTCTGGAACCATGACAACATTATTGATAATATGTTAATTGATTGATTGATTGAGACTTTTATTAGTAGATTGCACAGTACAGTACATATTCCGTACAATTGACCACTAAATGGTAAGACCCAAATAAGTTTTTCAACTTGTTTAAGTCGGGGTCCACGTTAATCAATTCAATTCAATCCATCAATTACACGTTAATAACAAAATAATAATTTTGGCATAGAGAATGTGTCTCTGGAACCATGACAACATTATTGATAACATGTTAATTACACGTTAATAACAAATGAATAATTTTGGCATAGAGAATGTGTCTCTGGAACCATGACAACATTATTGATAACATGTTAATTACACGTTAATAACAAATGAATAATTTTGGCATAGAGAATGTGTCTCTGGAACCATGACAACATTATTGATAACATGTTAATTACACGTTAATAACAAATGAATAATTTTGGCATAGAGAATGTGTCTCTGGAACCATGACGACATGTTCGCTTTAGTCAGCAAATTTCTTGCAAAACTTTCAAAAGTGATTTAAAAAATAAATACAAAATCTAAACGCTTCAGTCAGCAAACTTCTTGCAAAACTTTCAAAAGTGATTTAAAAAATAAATAAAAAATCTAAACAAAAAAAACAACAAAAAAACTGCTGGGTAAATTAGCGGCAGCTTGCAGTACACTCTCCTTGCTGATAGTGGCGCTGTAGGACACTTGGTGTCGTCCCACGAAGAAGACAATAAAACAGGAGAAAGGGTAAACTGCTGGGCAAATTAGCGGCTTGGCGGAATAAAAAAACAGAAATTTAAAACTCCGACAAGCTTCTCTTTTTAGGCATTCAGCTCAAAGGCGGCGGCTTGAACGTCTTCAGTTAACCCGCCAGCTCACCGTCTTGCCGTTAGCCCCCTTTGCCTGTTAGCTTAGCTTCGGCTAACTGACGCGACTCCGCGGCCAAGGAAGAGAAGCCCGCAGAAGAAGGCGAGCATGTCGGACGACTTCAGCGAAGACATGAGCATCATGAGGATGGAGGAGGACGGCGAGGCGTACAGCGACGACCCCATGACGGCGACAGGGGCGAGCGACGGCGGCCTGAATGCCGGCGGAGAGGCCGAGGGGTCTCGGATCGACGCCAGTAAGAATGAGGAAGATGAAGGGTAAGATGGAGTCAAATGTTACATGGTGTTGGTAAAAAAAACACCAACAAATGCATTTCACCCTTTCAAAATCGAACATAACCACATTTGCGACTAATTCTAGCAACATGTCTGGTTCTCTTTAGACTAGTGTTGATTGATCACAGGCCTGGGCCGCCAAAAATATGTCTGCCAGCTGTGGCCCGTTGTAATACTCTCTTACACCACTGGGGGCAGTAATGGCAATCTGGACCAGGTTTGGGCAAAATAGGGCCCGCGGGCCATTAAGATTTCAATCCGGCCCGTCGAACGTTCTACATTTTTTTTTTAGCTCCACAATCCACGTCAAACCCAGATTCCGATCTAACAAAGGTCTTAACTAGGGTTGCAAAGGGTAAATGGGTTATACTTGTATAGCGCTTTTCTACCTTTAAGCTAGGGCTGGGCGATATATCGATATACGCGATATATCGCGGGTTTGTCTCTGTGCGATATAGAAAATGACTATATCGTGATATTGGAGTATACGTTCTCACACAGTTGCTTTTAGCTGCTGGCATTACACTACAGCAGTGGTTCTTAACCTGGGTTCGGTGAGTCGGCCTCAGGGGGAGGTTAAGACACATCCGACTTATCGTGTAAATAAAAACTTCTCCCTATCGGCGTATTACGGATACCCTCAAACAATGTTCCCTCTAATTTTCCATCTGATTTGCAGGTTGTTTGATTGATCGATTTAAACTTTTACTTGTAGATTGCAAAGGACACAGTACAGTACATATTCCGTACAATTGACCACTAAATGGTAACACCCGAATAAGTTTTTCAACTTGTTTAATTCGGGGTCCACGTCAATCAATTCATGGTAATGTGTGTAAGGTGTGTAATTTGTTGTGAGTTCATGCACTGTGTTGGTTTTGTTCTTTAAACAAGGTGATGGTCATGCACGGTTCATTTCGTGCACCAGTAAAAAAACATGTGACTTTTTGTTGAATTTGAAAAAAATATATATTTTATTTTTCACTAAAGAAGGGTTCGGTGAATGCCCATATGAAACTGGTGGGGTTCGGTACCTCCAACAAGGTTAAGAACCACTTCACTACAGGCTCTCCTTGCTCTTTCCTGTGTCTCCTTCTCACAGACAGACAAGCGCACCTTCCTACACACGTCACGTCATACGTCACATACGTATACGCCCTCACGCAGCAAAGAGGTAGCAGCATGGGTAACGTTAGCTGTGGTGCTAGCGTAGCCGTGCGAGTGGTAATACGAGAGAGAGAAGGTGCGTATCTGGTAACAAATGAAGAAATAATTAATTCCCCCCAAAAACAGCAGGGGGTCCATCGTCTGGCAGTGGTTTGGCTTCAAGTGGGAATATGTCGAACAGACAACCGTAATTTGTCAAGTGTGGGGCAAAAGCGTTGCTATAAAAAGTAGCATTACTGCTAAAATGTAGCATCATTTGAAAAGTCACCTGCCAGAGAATGAAGGGTGCTTACTCCGCATGTCAACATCTCCGTTCGGTGCCACACGCCCACATAATCAAAATGCAGAGGCAAACATTTCCAGATGAACACCGTATGAAAAAAAATAGTGATTTTTTTAGTTGTGATTTCCTTCTCTGCATGAAAGTTTTAAAGTAGCATATATTAATGCAGTATGAAGAAGAATGTTTTAATGTAGACACATAGAATCATCATACTGCCGTGATTATATGCATCAAGTGTTCATTGAAGGCTAAGGAAAAATATCGAGATATATATCGTGTATCGCGATATGGCCTTAAAATATTGCAATATTAAAAAAAGGCCGTATCGCCCAGCCCTACTTCAAGGTACTCAAAGCGCTTTGACACTATTTCCACATTCACCCATTCACACACGCATTCACACACGCATTCACACACGCATTCACACACTGATGGCGGGAGCTGCCATGCAAGGCCCTAACCACGAACCATCAGGAGCAAGGGTGAAGTGTCTTGCTCAAGGACACAACGGACGTGACGAGGTTGGTAGAAGCTGGGGATCGAACCAAGAACCCTCAGGTTGCTGGCACGGCCACGGCGTGGCGCCGTTGGGAGAGTTTGGTGGAAAGTTAAGCTCGGGAAGTTTGGAAATTTTGACCGTTTTTTGATTATTCAAAGTTGAACGCCGTCCATCTTATTCTGTAGAATGAGATGAGAAGCTTGTAAAACACTAATGCAATGCCACACACAGATATAAATAGTCGGCTAAGCAATTGGAGTAGTCTTTAAAAATATGTCATTGATGAACAAATGAATAGAAATAGGCTAGATGAAAAAATGAACACTCAATCAGCATGCTAAGTCAAACTATAAGCTACATTCTTGTGTGACAACAGAATGGCTAGCAGAACAGAAGGCAGAGGAAACTACACATTTTGATTTAGTATTCGCTAGTCGAACTTTACAGGTCACAAAAAAGGTAAATTCGGATCGCTAACGTTGTTAGCATAAATTAATGGGATTTAACATAGAGAAAATTAGCATCACGGCTAATGGATAAATATTTTCGGTTCATTATGAGACTGTGGTGGTACATAAACCTAGTTAGCTAGAGATATTGACCCCACAATCATTTAACAAGTACAGGAACAGCTAGCTGGATTGAGTGGAGGTCTGCTGGAGTAGTCTACAGTCATACAGTAACAAGCAATTACACCTCTATTAAAGTTAAATACCATAGGTCAAATATATTTACCCCAGTAATATCATCAAAACTTACCTGACTGGATGAAGTCCTTGGGCTCAAATACTAGTGTGGCCCCAATAGCCCTGCTGTAGTGTGTAGCATGCTGGGAATTATCTGTGCATGTGATGGAGGAATGCACTGTGCAGGGTTGAAATTCTACTGAATTTGCATTAAATCAGGTTGGTTTAGCTAATAATCAGGCTGAAAGATTTAGCATGTTGCATGCAATGTTTATTCCCGTTAATTCCCATATATTTTATAAAGTTTCCAACTTTGAATATTCCCGGAATTTTGCAACCCACATCAATATGGAATGCACTCCCAACAGGTGTAAAAGAAAGTGCATCTCTATCTTCCTTCGAAACCGCACTAAAAGAACACCTCCAGGCAGCTACAACCCTAGCCCAACCCCCCACCCCCACCACATCCCACCTCCCCGGATTGTAAATAATCAAATGTATATACTTGTTCTTATGCTTGCTGAACTCACTATTCACCGCTCGCTGTACATATCCTACCAAGTGAGACCTACACTGTTACAATGTCCATTTCTCAGATGATAAAATTGTTGATGACTGAAATATGCTGATAGCAACCTAATTTACCCCCAACCCCCTCCACATACCACCCCCTGGATTGTAAATAAGTCAATGTATATACTCTGATGATTAACTTGTGTGCTGACTGTATTATGCTGATAGTATATATTTGTACCATGAATTGATTAACGTGGACCCCGACTTAAACAAGTTGAAAAACGTATTCGGGTGTTACCATTTAGTGGTCAATTGTACGGAATATGTACTGTACTGTGCAATCTACTAATAAAAGTTTCAATCAATCAATCAACATCAAAACTGTATTTGCCATTATGATGTGCAGCGCTGTTTTTAAATGACCGTAAGTCTTGAACTATAGAAAGCATTTCAATGGTTGAAATCTGTGCTTTTTGGGTTTCTAGGAGTTATTACGGTAATCTAGGTCATAGCAGCTCAGACCAGGAACAAAGCAGAGTGGGCGGGGTTTGTTTTCAGAGCAGCCAGTGTCAGGAACAGATGCGGAAGCAGATATTTACAACACATTTCTGCATAAAAGTGATAATATACAATATTGTAGGT
The DNA here is from genome assembly GCF_033978785.1 of Entelurus aequoreus. Lineage (NCBI taxonomy): Eukaryota > Metazoa > Chordata > Actinopteri > Syngnathiformes > Syngnathidae > Entelurus > Entelurus aequoreus. Next base: position 80,326,149 of record NC_084738.1, on the reverse strand, counting down.
GTTTATTACACCTTGCATTCATATTTTGCTGTTTGTTACATTTTTGTTGGGTTTTGCTTGATTGTAAAAGATACACAACTATCGAGGAGCTGGTCTGAGAAGTAACACATTTTCATATGTTGTTAATATTCAGTGTTTTAGTGTTCATAGTTAATATTGTAAATTCCACTTTCTTTTTTTTCATGTACATTTTGGGTGTCCCCTTCAGTAAAAAAATGTAAAATTCCATTCCGTTTTTTTTAGGTGGTCTGTCATAACTTTTGTAGAATTCTATGGGACATTGTGACTTTTGGTATTAGTGTTCCTGGAAAAAAAGGGACCCAAACACACATACTGTACAGCAGATTTTTGCAGCTAAATGTGTATATATTATTTATACACGCATACACATTACCTCCTCAGACAAATGTTTTTCTCTCAATGTGGCCCCCGAGTCAAAATATTTGCCCAGCTCTGATCTAGAGTAGGGGTGTCCAGAAATGTGTCCCTTGAAAAACCGTCCGACCGGAACACTCTAATAACTAAAGTTCTGTGGGTGAATAATGTCAACTCACTACACCGGTAGTTTTTAGCGCTTCCATAGCGAGATATAAGTTAGAACTTTACGCTGCTTTATATTAGAAATGGCAACAGTGGAGGATGAATGTCCCATAACAAGAAGATAGTGAACAAGAAGAAGATTATCGACTACAGTGGGGGCGTGCGTACATTTTCAGGACTTATGCAGATCCCAAATACACATCAGCAGGTACCAGAAGGTAAGAAAAGTTGGTTTTGCATAATATTGTGAAACAAAACGCCAGATAATATGTCTGCTAACAGGTGCCATTTTGCGGTCCTTATACACACACCATATTAATACTTGTATCTCTGACTACGGTAGCCGTAATGGGCCGACAATCCATCAAGCGGTGCGGCTTCAAAGTCCTACAAAAACTTTTTGACAGAATAATGTTCTTTATTTTCAAAGGAACATTTAAAGTTTTGGTGTTTACTGGCGTCATATTGCAGTCTACATGTATCTCTTATGTGTGACTCCCATCTACTGGTCACACTTATCGTAACACCACGTACCAAATAAAATGGCTTCGAGGTCGGTAAACAAAATTATTCTATACATTAGGCGCACCAGTTTATAAGGCGCACTGTCCATTTTTGAGGAAATTAAAGGATTGTAAGTGCGCCTTTTAGTCCGAAAAATATGGTAATCTTAGTGTATCTACGAAGCAATTCAACCTTGAAGTCACAGCCCATCTAGGATTGAGCAAAAAACAAAATAAAACATAAATAAAAACTCTTCTATGTATATACTACCTCATTTGTCATTTCCACATATTAATCCTCTGCTACCTCAACAAACTGAGGTCGAAACTGTTCAAGAGGGTTGAGTTACTCCCTGCCTTCTAGGCATCACTGTGTATTGATAGGATAATAAAAGTTGTGCAAGGTGTCAACAATTTACACAAACCAAATATTAAAACATAATAGACTCAGGCCTCAAATTTTTACTTTTTAAGGTAGAGGCAAGTGTTGCCTTAAAGGAGGGCTCATATTTTAGGGCACTAAAGCAAACATTATTTTCTTTCGAGGCAGGGCCTCTAAAGCATGCATGCATAAATTATGTGTGTGTGTGTGTGTGTATATATATATATATATATATATATGTATATATATATATATATATACACACACACAACTGTTTTTTAATTAATTATTAATATAAACTTGCCGGTTTTTGTCATTTCATGATGCCTTTATCTCTATTTTTACATTTTGATAGAGGGAGGTATTTTTTATTTAGTGTTTAAAACATTTTTTTTTAAAGTTATGTACATTTATATGTACATGTAGATGCTGTATCGGGACAGAACCATTAAGAATTTTAGCAGAAAAATGTCATATAGGTATTAACTATACACAATAAAACATTAACAAAATGTTGTCACATGAATGTTTTTTGAAGTAATACTCTTGTGCCATGAAAAAAACACAAGTAATGTAAAAAAAATCCTCGTTTACTTTTTGATATCAAAATAAAACCCGAAGCAGTTTGGCTAATGAAGATGAAGTCTAACAAACAAGCTTTGTTTATAACTGTTTGGCCAACAAAAATAAAGAGTGTCACATCGAATACACAATCTTCACAGCCTGCGTTCAATTCGATGAGATGACAAAACATTTTAGCTAGTAGTGATATTATTTGAACACTGATAGTTTGCAGTTAAATAAAGGAGTGAACATCCCAGTAAACAAAGCAAAGACTTTTTAAACAAGTTGTGACAACGTTCACGACACATCACCTGCTGCATGTTTCCTCACCTCATTAACTCATCAGCAACTGATGGAAGCTGTATTGAGAAAATAAAAGCAACTTCAAATAGTTTACTGTATCCTTTTAGTGTGGGGACTAGTGTCTCCAATATTGTCCACACCTGTCTCCATCTAAACACAGCAGTGCGCTCTTAAACGCGTGGCGGGAAGCGAGGGGAAATTATGTTAAACCAAGCGCTTGTCTCCGTTTACTCTGAGGGAAAATCTCCAGAGCAAAGTCCGTGTAGTTAGTCCGCCATGATTATCAAACCAAACGATGCTAATGCGCATGCGCCTGACTTTGCATCGCCTAAAATGCATTAATAAATGACGGGTTTTCGGTAATTAAAAAGTTAGACGGTGTTACTAACCGTTGGGAATTTTATCGCAAATTATCATTTTATTGTTACATCCCTCGTCCATTAACAAGTAAAAAGTCAAGGGCGGTCACGGCATGTTCTTGCCGCAAATGTTGGGAACATTTTTAGGCATTACGGAAAATGACGAGGGCGGTAGCGGCTTTTGCCGCAGTTGCCGTGTTTACATTCGAGCCCTGAAGACTGACAGTATTGCAGTAAATCACACACTCTTCACTTTCTTTAAAGTTGCAGAGAAGGCAATCATTTTCACAGAACTGTATCAATGTGCAGTGTCTCATGCAGCATTTTAAGTGGGGTTACCAACTTAACCGCTTTACCGTGTGTACTAGCTCGCCGCGGTATAAACTATTTGCTTGCCTAACAGAATCGCTATTGCGAAATCCAGTGGACAGATTTAGAACAGCAGTTTCTTTAATTGAAAAATGCAGCTCGACTTTACACTCGGCAAACTCGTCTCGCGGGCCGGATTGAACCTGTTCGGGCAAGATCCGGCCCGCGGGCCACATGTTTGACATCACCGATCTAGAACAAACAGAAGAAGCCTGGCGCTAAAGTTGTAAAGATGTTTCTTAAGGGGGACCTATATTGCAACTTTTCTTACCTACTGGTACCTGCTGTTGTGTATTTGGGATCCACAGAAGTCCCGAAAATTGGAATTGGGGTATTGCAAAAATATTTATGAAATAATCTCACCTTTTTTTTATACATCCTGGAATCTGTAAAACTTGTTCGCACTGATGACATCAACAAATTATTGCCAAAGTACAAAGTAGCATATAGTTCGAGAAAACGGTCTGTAAAGCATGATCTTTGCAACATTTTGACCAAAGAACCACCATTAGACATTATGTAGACCACAATGAAGTCTTTGAAATGTAGAATATATGACCTTTAAGTGAAAAAATTATGACTAAAGTGGTGAAGCTGTGTTTTCATGTGCACTTAGATTTATTGACGGTTTAGTTAAAGGGGTCATATTATGATTTTTTTTCTACATGTAAAACACGTCCGGCCCTCAGTGGACAAAGTTTGGACACCCTGCTTTGCACTGTGCATGTGTACCTAATGAAGTGTCTCGCTAGCGAATAAAATCCGCAAATCTGTAATCCTCATGTGCTTTTTCACCTAAAGGAAGGTGTTTGTCGGAGGCCTGAGCTGGGACACGACAAAGAAGGACCTGAAAGATTACTTCTCCAAGTTCGGGGAGGTCATAGACTGCACTCTGAAACTGGACCCCATGACAGGTCGATCCAGGGGCTTCGGCTTTGTGCTCTTCAAGGATGTCGGAAGCGTCGACAAGGTTAGACGGCGCCTGAGGAATATTAGTCACCGTTTACACTGAATATACATCGTTTTTTTCTGACGTAGGTCACGTCTCAAAAGGAACACAAGCTCAACGGAAAGGTCATCGACCCCAAAAAGGCCAAGGCCATGAAGGGTAAAGAGCCGGTCAAGAAGATTTTTGTGGGCGGTCTCTCCCCGGACACCCCCGAGGAGAAAGTCAGAGAGTACTTTTCTGCCTTTGGAGAGGTTGGTCTCACATTCTGTGCTCTTGTTGTTGATGTCCGTGAACGCACAACCTGTGTGCTGCCACCAGGTGGAATCCGTGGAGCTTCCCATGGAGAGCAAGACCAACAAAAGGCGGGGCTTCTGCTTCATCACGTTCAAGGACGAGGAGGCAGTGAAGAACATCATGGAGAAGAAGTACCACAACATTGGCCTGAGCAAGGTACGCTTTCCTCCGCTAACAGCGATAACGACGCAGCAGCGATTTTCAAAATATTAATAGTAATAATGATAACTTGTTAAGGGAGGGAAGAGTCCCCCCGGATTCTTTAGTTCTAACGGTGGTGACTGTAACTTAAGTTCAACAAATTATTCGGCAAAACAGCAGTAAGTACAAATAAAATAGTGTGTTTCGAGCTATCTAAAGGTCAAACCAGTCTCTAAAATGGTCGCCCATCCCTCATGCTTTTGTCCTCCTTGTCTGCATCTCCTTTTGCAGGAATTGAAAGTGAAAGTTAACTTGACGCGTCGCCTAGCGCACACACATTCTCCTCCACCCCCTCTCTCCGGGCTGGTACTACATGTCAGGTTCAAACACCGATGACATCTATTAGACAAGACAAGAAGCGAAGGAATCAAACAGAGACAGGATTCAATTTAGCTCATGAGGAGAAACGTCTGGGGCTGCACCTCAGCTACAGCCTCCCACCACGCTCTGAAGGCAGTCCCAATGCGCTCCTCCTTTATTTGGGCATTTTCTGATTACATTACATTACATTACGCAGCTGCTCCTAAGGCAGACCTGGGCATTCTGCGGGCCGCATCCGGCCCTTTGTGCGTCCCTGTCCGGCCCACGTGAGGCCAATCATAAATTACAAAATACATTTAAAAAAGTATCTATGTCGAGTGTGCAATACAACGGTGCTGCTTTTGTTTTGAAAAGCGTTATTTGTATTACTTCCGTGTGGACGTATGCGCGTGTGTGATTGTGAGTGAATGTGAACAGCTGCAATCACAAATTACAGACTAAAGTTGAAAAAACATCTATGTCGTGCGCGCAATACAACTGTGCTGCTTTTATTTTGAAAAGTGTTATTTATGGCCGTATGTCCGTGTGTAACATGTGAGTGAAGGTGCACAGCGACAAGTGATGCCCGGTTACACCCGAGACGCTAAAAAGAGAAAAGTTGATGACGAATGGCGTGTTTTCAACAAGACATGGACTGCCAAGCAACGTTCCCTCTAAGGTGCGCGCCTGCGCAATTGCGCACTGCTCAAGCGTCCTCTGTGCACAGCAAATATATGCCGCACACCAAATCAAATCCCATCTGAATTCTAAACAAAATAAACACATTTATTCTGTGTAATTTTGCAATGCAACTCTGAGTGACAGTGACAACAAGCGGCACTAACGGTGTTCGTCAACACCGTTCAATTATTACTATCGAGATGCTTCGAGGCCAGGAATTATATCGATCACTTTATTGAGCAAAACTGTTTATATTCGGCCATAACCACACCAAAAACATGAGTAAAACACTTCTTATCTCGAAAAAGTAGTTATTTTCTGCCTTACAAACCAGGCCAAAACCAACTTGTCATCTGTCACCAACACGCATACCACTAAACCACTGGTGCGTTTATGGCCACACAAAAAGTCGGACAACTCTAACTCCATACAAAGTTACACCATGACTCCTCAGTCATACGTGTGCTTATTTTACTGTCATTTATTATTAATGTTAACTTATTTATATTAATCATGGAATGCTGTTACTAGAGAAAGTTACAGGAATGCACATTTCATCCTATGCTTACATTTCATTGTGCAACATGAGGATGTTTAAGGGGAACTAAATGTGATCTCTGAAAGGGGTACAAATGATTTCCAAAGCAGTGCTTTTGGTATAAAGTTAAGTTAGGTTAAATGAAAGTATTATTATTACTACTACTACTAATAATAATAATTATTATTATTTATAATAATAATTATTATTATCTATCTTACGGTATATATCAAAAATCATATTGAGCAAAATTTTATTGAAATATTGTTGATGTGGCCCTCCAGCAGTGCTCTGGTTGCTCATGCGGCCCTCGGTAAAAATTAATTGCCAACCCCTGTCCAAAGGGGATGGGGGTCATAAACAGTTCAAAGAAAAGGTGCCTGGAGCGGTGTCAGGTTTCCCCCTCTCTGCTTTGTGGACCTCGGGGTCATGACAAGGTCTTCCTGTGGCTGTCCAATAGATCAAAGAAACCGACACCTCCACGTCGCATCCCATCGCACACAGTGGAGGTTTATAAGCGGGAGGCCTTTTGCTTGATAAGAACAAAGACAGCTTTTGTCTTCTCGCAGGGCAGCCTGAACTCATGGGAAAACAAGTTGTGTGATAACTTATATACAATTATTCTATTTACTACATGACACTATTAATGATAATAATATATGCGTGTGAGAGTAAATAGATAACAAACACAAAGTGCATTCATTGTGTTTATCTTCTTCGAGCAGAACGAAGGCCAAAGCTAGTCATTTCTAAGGCCTTCCCTTTTGCCCAAAGGAGGAGAAAATATTCCCATAACAAAATATTGTGAATTGCGGGCTATCCAGCGCACTGGTATTTAAGCTGCACCCAGCAAATTTTTGGAGAAATAAATATTTGTACATAGGTATAAGCCGCAATTAACCATAAACTGGAGATATATACCGGCACCAAATATTTAGTAAATGTTTATTTACATACCTTAAGTGTTTCCAAACGGTGTCTGTAACAGGGCAGTAAAACGGCTGATCAAACAAAACAGAAGTCATCGTCATAGACCCACTTGCTGCGCAAGCAGACTCAATAACTCCACGGTGACGTTTTGGTGAATTTACGATACCTGAAACAATACAAACTGAATGCCACTGTGAGTTAATAATACTAACACAGACAGTTGTGAACGCAGAGTTTCCCACACATTCATTTATTTGTTGCGGCCCGCCACAAAAGAATTCCGTCCGCCACAAATAAAATAAAATTTAAAAAAACAATTTTTTTTTTTTTATTTTTTTTTTGTCCTCTCCAGCTTCTCAGGCAAATCATATAGTTGATGTAGATGCCAATATCGGCTGTTCAGATTTACTTTACAAAAGAGAAGTGTAGGATACTTCTCTTGTTGCCTTAATTGTATTTGACTTTATTAAATGTATTTATATTAGAAACACAACATGTGTATATAACAAAGGGTGCAAAGTCTGCAGGCAGTAGGAAACACATGGTTAAGTGTAGGGAGTAAAACTGATGGCAGTCTAAAGTTCAAGATTTTTGGAGCTCTTTGTTCAGTGGATCAGATGTTTGATGAAGCTCTGTGTCTATCTACCACCACTACTGTTTTCTGTTTATTTGTTACTGACTGTGGCAGGACACCTCTGCCTCTGTTTCACTTTATGTTGCTGGTAAATAATATGGTTGTAGTAGTAGGCTAAAGTTAAATTATTTAGTATGCACTAATTAAAGGGGCAGAGCTTTATGAGACATTTTAGCTTTTATATTTTATAAAATATATTTTTTGTAAGAACCACAATTAATAAATATATTTCAGTGAATAACTTATTGTTCAAATCTGTATATAAATATGTACATAAAGTATTGTAATTATATTGTAAAATGGATGGATGGATGGATGGACGTTTAAAACAAAACTGTTATTATTAATTAGTAAGTATACATTTTTTGAGCCTTTTTAGAGAAAATCAAATCATTGTAGTAAATTATGCAAATTACTCAATGATGTCATGGTGACCACGCCCATAGCCACGCCCCCACCGCCACAGGTATCTTGGCAGTTTATGGGAAACACTGGAACGTGTTGGCATAATATATATATTATATAAATTGATTACATTACGATAGCAGGTACAAATCTGCGTGAAAACACTCCTACAGACATCACACATGGGACGGTTTAGTAAGTAAGAATGACAAAGAGTGATGAAGAATCCTTTTGAATAGAAGCGCAATGGACGGCTTTACTTCCGGTTTAAAGCAGAGACAGGAAGCACATTTTGAACCGCAGTGAGCAAACTCGTCCAAAAGATGACGTCATGGCACAAACAATAACACTCCTTTGCAGTGTATTTTTATGGCCGTCAAATCCACAAATTCGCCTCACCGTTTTATAAGCCGCAGGGTTCAAAGTGTAGGGGAAAGAAAAAAAATGTGGAATTGACGGTAATACAACCCTTTGTTGCCTCCTGGCAGTGTGAAGTGAAGGAGGCCATGTCCAAGGAGCAGTACCAGCAGCAGCAGTACTGGGGAGGAAGAGGAGGGTACGCCACTCGGTCTCGAGGAAGGGGCGGCGGTGAGTCACTTGTGCTCATTAATCATGGGAGAGATTCTTACTCTAAAAAAAAAAAATGCATTCCCAGGTCCCGGTCAACAATGGAACCAGGGCTACGGCAACTACTGGAATCAAGGCTATGGCTACGGTAACCAAGGATACGGAGGGTATGGCGACTACGATTACTCGGGATACGGCAACTACTACGGATACGGCGACGACAGCAGTAAGTGCCTTTTTTACTTCCTGTCAAAAGCCGGCATTTTCCCACATTTCTCCCATGTCCATTTACAGTATAAACGACAACGCGTAGTGGGACGAGCACATTGTTCCGCCTTCCAAAGATAATAAACGATGAACTCCTGGATGGTGCTTTGTCTTCTTGAAAGCAATAGCCCCTTTCTCACTGCCAGCAACTTGAGGGTTCCAGGTTCGATCCCCGCTTCCGCCATCCTAGTCACTGCCGTTGTGTCCTTAGGGAAGACATTTTACCCACCTGCTCCCAGTGCCACCCACACTGGTTTAAATGTAACTTAGATATTGAGTTTCACTATGTAAAGCGCTTTGACTCACTAGAGAAAAGCGCTATATAAATATAATTCACTTCCCAATAACTGCAATTGCCACTTAATGTCATACTTGCAAATGAGAACAATAAACAATTTGATTTTACTATCAAAAAACAATATTTATTAACACACACAAAAGTGCTGAAAATTTGTGCCGTTGGGTGTTGGGTATCGATTCCCAGGTCCTGAGAATTGGTACCGTATGGGTTCAAAAGTGAACAGTGCTCATCCCTACATGTGTGTGCACTTGATGTGTATATTATTGTATTGTCCTCTGTGTAACTTCATTGTGGAGACTATTAATAAACAACCTCAAATCGGATGTTTTTTCATCTCTAATTTAACGAATTGTTTACATAGCTGCCAAACTAGGTTGCAACATTTCAGGGAGGGCAGAATAATACAAGTAGCAGGTGTTTAAAAAGTGCGGCCTGTGTTACATTGTAGTAATACAATGAGCAGCAACAATTGAAAAATAGAGCAAACAATATATGTAAACATTGTAATTTATTTAGCCTTTAAAGGGGAACTGCACTTTTTTTTTGGAATTTTGCCTATTGTTCATGGTCAACAAGAACACAGGTCCTTTTTTTTCTTTTGAATTTTAAAGAGGATAAAAAAAAACGCTTGGAAAATGCGGCTAATGGAAGTCATCGTTGTAGCCTTCAAAGTCTCTAAAATTTCAAAACCCTCCAACGTTTTGTAAACACACTGCAAGTATATATATAATGTAGTAACAGACACCTTCATAATAATATGTAATATGTACAATATACACACTGCAAGTACAGTATATATATATAATGTAGTAACAAACACCTTCATAATATTATGTAACATGTACAATATACACACTGCAAGTATACATATATATATATAATGTAGTAACAGATACCTTCATAACAATATGTAATATGTTTTATATACACACTGCAAGTATACACTACCGTTCAAAAGTTTGGGGTCACCCAAACAATTTTGTGGACTAGCCTTCATTTCTAAGAACAAGAATAGACTGTCGAGTTTCAGATGAAAGTTCTCTTTCTCTGGCCATTTTGAGCGTTTAATTGACCCCACAAATGTGATGCTCCAGAAACTCAATCTGCTCAAAGAAAGGTCAGTTTTGTGGCTTCTGTAACGAGCTAAACTGTTTTCAGATTTGTGAACATGATTACACAAGGGTTTTCTAATCATCAATTAGCCTTCTGAGCCAATGAGCAAACACATTGTACCATTAGAACACTGGAGTGATAGTTGCTGGAAATGGGCCTCTATACACCTATGTAGATATTGCACCAAAAACCAGACATTTGCAGCTAGAATAGTCATTTACCACATTAGCAATGTATAGAGTGTATTTCTTTAAAGTTAAGACTAGTTTAAAGTTATCTTCATTGAAAAGTACAGTGCTTTTCCTTCAAAAATAAGGACATTTCAATGTGACCCCAAACTTTTGAACGGTAGTGTATATATAATGTAGTAACAGACACCTTCATAATATTATGTAATATGTACAATATACACACTGCAAGTGTGTATATATATATATATATATATATATATATATATATATATATATATATATATATATATATATATATATTTATGTATATGTATGTATATGTATGTATATAATGTAGTAACAGACACCTTCATAACAATATGTAATATGTTTTATATACACACTGCAAGTATGTATATAATGTAGTAACAGACACCTTCCTAATAATATGTAATATGTACAATATACACACTGCAAGTATTTATATATAATGTAGTAACAGACACCATACTATGTAATATGTACAATATATACACTGCAAGTATATATATAATGTAGTAACAGACACCTTCATAATATGTAATACGGTATGTACAATATACACTGCAAGTGTATATATATAATGTAGTAACAGACACCTTCATAACAATATGTAATATGTACAATATACACACTGCAAGTATATTTATAATGTAGTAACAGACACCTTCATAACAATATGTAATATGTACAATATACACACTGCAAGTAAATATATATAATGTAGTAACAGACACCTTCATAACAATATGTAATATGTACAATATACACACGGCAAGTATATATATAATGTAGTAACAGACACCCTTATAACAATATGTAATGTTTTATATACACCCTGCAAGTATATTTATACTGTAGTAACTGACACCTTCATAACAATATTTGGTATGTACAATATACACACTGCAAGTATATATATATAATGTACTAACAGACACCTTCATAACAATATGTAATAGGTTTTATATACACACTGCAAGTATTTATATATAATGTAGTAACAGACACCTTCATAACAATATATAATATGTACAATATACACACTGCAAGTATATATATAATGTAGTAACAGACACCTTAATGACAATATGTAATATGTACAATATTTACCGTATTTTAGTAATTTTAATCAATACCCGGACTGACTTCCTTCGCATTGATTTCCCTTTCCATAGCAACGCACTTGCTACTTCTGGAAACAAGGGCGTGCGTGTGTTCATGTCATGGAAGACTTGGTAACAGACAACGAAGACGACTATTTTGGGACAAATGAAGATTCACAACCGTATCTTTTTGAAGCTGAATATACTGAGGAAGAAATGCTGCTTCTGGAAGCGAGCACAAAGGAAGGGTGAGATGTTGGAGCAGACCGAAGCCGGGGGAGAGTGAGGTGAAAGTCCCTTTGGTGCTGTAAATGTGGAATTTGAAGCCAAGCTATTTCGACATAAATGGAGTGCTTACCCAAATAAACGGGGAGAAAATGTCCCCGGCCAGCTGGACCAAACGCAATACTGTCCATTGAATGAGTTACACTTTATATTGATCATGCGTGTTATTACAACTACAGTACATGCACTCTCTGGCTAGCTGTGTACAAACAAAACATGAAATAATACTTTACAGATACTGTGATTGTTCATGTTTTTAAGGCAGTACAGACTGGGGTCTTATCACATTGTGTTGTGCATTACAAGCGCCGTAGTTAGCTATTACGGCTAATGCCGAAACATGCCAATGTGTTACTACGTTAGAAAAAATAGTTCCTCTGTGTTCACTCTTACAACAATAATGTCGCTACAGCTTGGTTATCATACAGGTAACATAACGTAAATGAAGTATTGTTGACGGTTTTTTGATTGCATTTTTAAAGTGATTTAGAGGTAGAATTGATTGCTCCCGTTAGCTGCATTGCTAGCTTCCAAGAATGAGTCGATTTTTACATGTTAGAATGCAAAAAAAAAACCACCATTTGCCTCTCATAATGATTATGAACGATAAGCAAAATTCCCCCAAAAAAGGTAGGTGGAAAATTGCTGGGGGGACTGTACAGGACAGTGACATAGAGTCGAAATGACAGAAAGCCAATTTAGGCAGAATTAACCCCCCCCCCCCCACAAACACACACACACACACTCAGGACCACTTTATGTAATGTTTTTATTTATTTGTGTCATTTTCTACCTCTCTCGCAGCCCCGCCCCTTGGCTACGGCAAGTCGCCACGGCGCCCTGTTCACAGCAACAGCTACCGGCCGTACTAAAGTGCGCGTGGAAAGCCTCCCAAGACCCAAAGCAGGTATGTAGGCCGCAAAATCGCATCCCTGCCTGTAAAACGTAACCTAGTGGCATTAATTAACTGTTTGGTAATGTAATTTATACATTTTCTTTTTCTCAGCACCGTCAAAAGTGCTTTACAGTAGTGGTAACATTATTTTAACCCCCCCCGCAGCCTTCCCTTTGCACCATTTTTTTGTCCTTTTTGTTTCTTCTCTCTTTTAAGTGTAAAGTTAACAGGTAAAGAAAGCGCTACTACTGCAAAGTTAAGGATGTACAAGGAAAGCGAAAAGGAAGTATGTTGTCTCCTAACTCTGACATACCTTGTTTGTACCTGCCAGCGGAGCTTCCTTGCAGGCCATGAGCTGACTCCCAGATACTCTCAGGGCCCGCTCAATGCGGACCGGGTACGAGAAGCATACGCTCTCGATTGCTGCCGTTTGGTATGGTCTCACAACATCCTGTATCCGCATTTCTAAACTCAAACCATATGGGACAAAACGTGCAGCTTTCACCTTCCTTTCCCATGTTTTTCTCTTGGGATTTTTTTGGTTCTGTTTTTGACTCGTTTGCAGCCGTACGTGGTGTAAAGGTTAATTTTATGCACATTGTAATGGTCATTCTTTACAGGCCCCCTTCCACAAGTAATAATAATAATATTTTAATAATAAGTATTTGCTCCTTTTAAAGGTATTTGCACTCCTGACGTAAGCTGCTTGTTTCTTGTCCATGAGCTAACAGCTTCTATGGACGCTGCTGTTGTGTTGGGGGAAAAACGTGTCTTCTCTGTGTAACCTGTAACCTTTTTTATTTTAAATGTAATACAAGAAGCATATTTTTACAGAAATTTGCACGGAATGTTCCTTATTTTTTTCTTTTAAATGTGCATTTTTTGACCAAAGGTTTCCTTCTAGTTCAACTCAAGATCTTTGCTATTTAAAGTGTTAAATGTTAATATATACTCTTTTTTTTTTTTTCCACACGCCTTTTCCTGTTGACTTATGGTGTGAAAAGGTGTCCGGAGCTGACATTGCTGTCTTTTTTTCAGGTGTCGGAGCGACGAGGCTGGCTGGGGGGGTGCAGGGCCGCAGCGACGTCGCCCTCTTCCTGATTGTAAGAAACTAAACTGAAGAGCACTGTCCCCCACATTTTCTTCTTTATTCCACGGAGCTTTTTTGGGATTTTTTTTGCCAGTTATTTCGATGTTTTAACCTTCTTCTCATCCTTTTGTTTTTAGTACTTAACGTCCTTTCGTGCTGTTTGTGAATCACTTCATTTATTACGTAGACATAGAGACACTTATTTACAGCCTTGTGGTAGCAAAGACACGTATTCATCAGTCTTACATAGAACATTTAGAGTGGAACCTCGGTTTACCAACTGGATTGGTTCTTGTTAAACCACAAAGTTTGTATAAGAAACAATGTAAATATCAATAGTGGGTTTCAGCCTGGACAAAAGTCCGTATATTAGCAAAGGTTTGTACACTTTGAACACAATATAAAGTGCCATACAGTACTGTATATCAAGCAAACATAACAAGGATGAATCAACTTTCTCTTTATTAAACAAAAACAACAAGCCAATTTGCCACATAAATCCGTTTTGGTGCCCTCACAAACGATCAGAAATCACACACATCCTTAAAGGCCTACTGAAATGAATTTTTTTTATTTAAACGGGGATAGCAGATCTATTCTATGTGTCATACTTGATCATTTCGCGATATTGCCATATTTTTGCTGAAAGGATTTAGTATAGAACAACCACGATAAAGATCGCAACTTTTGGTATCTGACAAAAAAAAGCCTTGCCCCTACCGGAAGGAGCGTGACGTAGTCAGCTGAACATTTCCGCAAAGTTCCCTATTGTTTACAGTGATGGCGGCCAGAAGTGAGAGCGATTCGGACCGAGAAAGCGACGATTTCCCCATTAATTTGAGCGAGGATGAAAGATTCGTGGATGAGGAACGTTAGAGTGCAGACATATCTTTTTTCGCTCTGACCGTAACTTAGGTACAAGCTGGCTCATTGGATTCCACACCCTCTCCTTTTTCTATTGTGGATCACGGATTTGTATTTTAAACCACCTCGGATACTATATCCTCTTGAAAATGAGAGTCGAGAACGCGATTGTTTTAAGGAGCGCCCTAAGTGGCTGATCCGTTGGCGGTCCCGTCTTGTCTCCCTGTTTAGCGGGATTGTGCCGAAAATGTAATTTCAGTTCTTATTTGTCTTGTACATGTTAAGAATGGACAAATAAAGCTGCTCCGCTCTGCTCTGCTCTGAAATGGACATTCACAGTGCCTTTTATCTCCACGACTATACATCGGTGAAACACTTTAGCTACGAGCTAACGTGATAGCATCGTGCTTTAACTGCATATAGAAACAAAAGAAATAAACCCCTGACTGGAAGGATAGATAGAAAATCAACAATACTATTAAATCGTGGACATGTAAATACACGGTTAATGCTTTCCAGGCTGGCGAAGGTTAACAATGCTGTGCTAACGACGCCAATGAAGCTAACTTAGCAACCGGACCTCACAGAGCTATGCTAAAAACGTTAGCTCTCCACCTACGCCAGCCAGCCTTCATCTGCTCATCAACACCCGTGCTCACCTGCGTTCCAGCGATCGACGGTGCGACGAAGGACTTCACCCGATCACAGATGCGGTCGGCGGCCCGGAGACGTAGGGCCCGGAGACGTAGGAAGTCAAGGTGAGGTCACCGGCTAGCGCGTCTGCTATCCAACAAAGTCCTCCGGTTGTGTTGCTGTAGTCCGCCGCTAATACACCGATCCCACCTACAACTTTCTTCTTTGCAGCCTTCATTGTTCATTAAACAAATTGCAAAAGATTCACCAACACAGATGTCCAGAATAATGTGGAATTATGAAATGAAAATAGAGCTTTTTGTATAGGATTCTACGGGGTAGCAATACTTCCGTTTAACTGACTACGTCACGCGCATACGTCATCATACCGAGACGTTTCAGCCGGATATTTCCCGGGAAATTTAAAATTGCACTTTATAAGTTAACCCGGCCGTATTGGCATGTGTTGCAATGTTAAGATTTCATCATTGATATATAAACTATCAGACTGCGTGGTCGGTAGTAGTGGCTTTCAGTAGGCCTTTAAGTTTAACAACCATATTAACATCAGCACAGGAAGCTTGAGAGAAGAAAAGGGAACGAGAGGTAGCGTCCGTTCCTCCGCGGTGAAATAAGTCTGCTCTGGCATCTTTTTCCAGAAAACTGTCAAAACTTGCTGCGGTACGAAGCTCGCTTCGTCAATTCTCCCATGCTTGTGAGCTCCATTAATGTACTCCCTTCTTTCCGCGCCCGCTTGTTGAGTTTCGGGAACTCATCGAGTCAGCAAAATGGACAAAACTTGACAAAAGGCGTAGAAACACAGAAAACCGGTGTTGAGAAGTGACGTGAAAAGCTGGAGCCCTGCTTTTCTTATTTGCAGGAGGAACGCAGAATAAACGTTGGCACACAGAGGCACAATTGGCTCCATCTAAAAGTGTGTAAATGGAAAAGTCCGCAAATGGCGCGGTTGGTAAATCAGGGTTCCACTGTACACACACATGGATAATGTATCCAACATAGGCAAGTGTGAGAAACCAATAAAACGACATGGATTTCTGAACCTTGGTAAAATAATTCATTTAGTGGGAGAAGGTGGTGTGGAGTGTTTAACAATCAGTTTCCTCCAGGCCTCCCGACGTAGGGCGATTGAGTTAAATAACATTGGTAGCAAAGAGGATGATGAGGATGAGGACGACCAGCACCACCACGCCGATTATGATCATCATTTTGATGTTCTTCCACCAGTACTTCCTGGCCACCTGCGTGGAGGTCCTTTGGAAGGAGTCGGCCTGGTGGGAGAACACAATATTCAAAACAAAGGGACAAACGATATATTTTGAAATGGCGTGAACGAGCGTGGGAACTAGCCGACCGAGGCCTGCAGGTCGTCCGTCTTGCCGATCAGGTCGTCCAGTCGGTCGCCTCTTTCCAGCACTTTGTCGATGTTGTCTCTCAGGATCACCTTCACCTCGTTCACCTGACCCTGCACCTGGTCCAGCTTGGGAGCCGAGCCGGACGGCTGGAAGTTTGGGTTGTCCTGCCACATGTTCAAGAGATCTTTTTCAAAAAAAGGGCTGGGGTTCTTGTGCGTACTGAAGACCGCTTCTTACGAAACCCTCGCGGACGTTTTTCTCTTGGACAGAGCAAACATGCGTGTGTTCTTACACTTCTTCAGTCTTTAAGAAAACATGCATGGTTTAGGGCAGATCTGGGCAAATTAAGGCCCGCCGGACATTCCCAAATACTCCGTTTCCATATGAGTTGGGAAATTGTGTTAGATGTAAATATAAACGGAATACAATGATTTGCAAATCATTTTCAACCCATATTCAATTGAATATGTTACAATGACAACATATTTGATGTTCAAACTCATAAACATTTTTTTTTGCAAATTATTAACTTTAGAATTTGATGCCAGCAACACGTGACAAAGAAGTTGGGAAAGGTGTCAATAAATACTGATAAAGTTGAGGAATGCTCATCAAACACTTATTTGGAACATCCCACAGGTGAACAGGCAAATTGGGAACAGGTGGGTGCCATGATTGGGTATAAAAGTAGATTCCATAAAATGCTCAGTCATTCACAAACAAGGATGGGGCGAGGGTCACCACTTTGTCAACAAATGCCTGAGCAAATTGTTGAACAGTTTAAGAAAAACCTTTCTCAACCAGCTATTGCAAGGAATTTAGGGATTTCACCATCTACGCTCCGTAATATCATCAAAGGGTTCAGAGAATCTGGAGAAATCGCTGCACGTAAGCAGCTAAGCCCGTGACCTTCCATCCCTCAGGCTGTACTGCATCAACAAGCGGACATCAGTGTGTAAAGGATATCACCACATGGGCTCAGGAACACTTCAGAAACCCACTGTCAGTAACTACAGTTGGTCGCTACATCTGTAAGTGCAAGTTGAAACTCTCCTATGCAAGGCGAAAACCGTTTATCAACAACACCCAGAAACGCCGTCGGCTTCGCTGGGCCTGAGCTCATCTAAGATGGACTGATACAAAGTGGAAAAGTGTTCTGTGGTCTGGCGAGTCCACATTTCAAATTGTTTTTGGAAACTGTGGACGTGGTGTCCTCCGGACCAAAGAGGAAAAGAACCATCCGGATTGTTCTAGGCGCAAAGTGTAAAAGGCAGCATGTGTGATGGTATGGGGGTGTATTAGTGCCCAAGACATGGGTAACTTACACATCTGTGAAGGCACCATTAATGCTGAAAGGTACATACAGGTTTTGGAGCAACATTATGTTGCCATCCAAGCAACGTTACCATGGACGCCCCTGCTTATTTCAGCAAGACAATGCCAAGCCACGTGTTACATCAACGTGGCTTCATAGTAAAAGAGTGCGGGTACTAGACTGGCCTGCCTGTAGTCCAGACCTGTCTCCCATTGAAAATGTGTGGCGCATTATGAAGCCTAAAATAGCACAAGGGAGACCCCTGGACTGTTGAACAACTTAAGCTGTACATCAAGCAAGAATGGGAAAGAATTCCACCTGAGAAGCTTCAAAAATGTGTCTCCTCAGTTCCCAAACCTTTACTGAGTGTTGTTAAAAGGAAAGGCCATGTAACACAGTGGTGAACATGCCCTTTCCCAACTACTTTGGCATGTGTTGCAGCCATGAAATTCTAAGTTAATTATTTGCAACAAAAAAAAAATAAAGTTTATGAGTTTGAACATCAAATATCTTGTCTTTGTAGTGCATTCAACTGAATATGGGTTGAAAAGGATTTGCAAATCATTGTATTTCGTTTATATTTACATCTAACACTATTTCCCAACTCATATAGAAACGGGGTTTGTAGATCTTTAAGATGGAAACTGTAGCTGCCATGGTGATGTGCAGTGATGTTTTCTAATGACCGTAAGTCTTGGAATCTGCGCTTTTGCATGATGTACTAGTTACTGTGGTCATCTAATTAGTTGCTATGGTCATCTAATTAGTTGCTATGGTCATCTAATTAGTTGCTATGGTCATCTAAGTCACAGCAGCTCAGACCAAGCAGTGTGGGTGGGGAGCGTTTCCACAGAGTGTTTCCAGAGCCTGAAATGTGGGTGTCGGGGACAGACGCGGAAGGAGATTTTCACAACAAAGTTCTAGAAGTTAGTGATGTATCAGATTGTGGGTGGGTTTATTTTTTACCCTTCGCGTTCGTATTTCGCTGTGTTTTTTGCATATGTGGATGGAGAGGGGGTGTGACGTTTATATGTTGTCAATATTCAGTGTTTTATCCTTCTTAGTTAATATTGTAAATCACACATTCTTTATTTACATGTGCATTCTCATTCAGTAAAAATTTTTTTACATTACATTCCATTTTTTCAGGCGGTCATTACGTTTTTAGCATTCAATCAGAGTGAGGTTTTGTATTAGTGTTCCTAAAAATTAGATATTCCGGCCCCCAGACACATTATTTTCTGCCCGAGTCAAAATAATTACCCAGGCCTGGTTTAGGGTCTCAAATTGAAATCCACTTTTTTAAAAACCATGACAATTTGGTCTTTCACAGAACTTGCATACCTTTTTGTCAACGTCAAAGACCGTGAACCTATCGCATGTATTTTTGTAGACCTCAAAAACACTCGGTTACGTATACTTTTAGGCGAACCCGGGGGCCAAATCGGGCCTAGGAATGACACCATACTGGCACCCGAGTTCAGTCCAAAACTTGGTAGACAAACTTATTCGCTGCAAATTTCTAAAAAAAAATTGATAAAATTGCATCTAATTTACCAAAAATTTTGTCTGATTACAAGAAAACTTGAAAAGTTCCTAAAAAAAAGAAAAAAACACGGGAAAGGAATTTGGACCACAAAAACTTACAAATCTTTTCTGTTGACATGTCATCCAAACTTGTGATTGACATAACTGAGGCGTTCCTCAAGGCGCCCATTTTCCACGGAATCTGCATTGATTGATTGATTGATTGAGACTTTTATTAGTAGATTGCACAGTACAGTACATATTCCGTACAATTGACCACTAATTGGTAACACCCTACTACGTTTTTCAACTTGTTTAAGTCGGGCTCCACGTTAATCAATTCATGGTATGCTTTTTGGAAACATCAAAAAGATTTTTCGCTTTCTCGTATTTTGCAGCGGCCAGAGCTTTGTCAGGCTTTTTTGTAGATCACTTGTGTGGTCAGAAGCGTTTAAAATATGTCCAACTCCTCCCTTTTTGGTGTTTAGCTTTGGGCAACGGCTTTGAGCTAGCATTTAGCTAGTTAGCCCCCGGCTTTTCGGCACTTTCAGTTCGCTTATTTTAGCGAATCTGTGCCTCTCGCCAGGCAGAGTTGAAGTGGAATATGTTAGCAAGCTGTGTTGATGCTCTGATCACAATCAGTAGTCGGGAAATTACAGTTTTTGGTCAAAACTGTAGTTATAATATTAATAAGCTGGTTATATTTCTTATTCCACACTGTAGCGACCCCCCCCTGGACCCCCCCCCCCCCCCACCCCCCCCCCCCCCCCCCTCAGGTCAGTTGTAGATTCTCCTGCACCAAGAAAGTCACTATGTATACAATTGAGTCTTTCCAGGTCTTGCTTAGCCAGGAACGTCTCTTGGACGCACAGAATGTCACAACTGTCCATCAATTTGTCCACCACAACTCTGCGTGATTTATCAGTTTGGCTGTGATCGACACGCAGCCCCCGCACATTGTAAGACACAACACAGATGTTCATCAAAAGTTATAAGTTCCTATCAGTGCAGCTACCTTGCACACTGGCTCTCACGTGGAGCAACATGACGTTTCACTCCTTACCAAAAACCTTAGGACCACGGGCCTCATAGTAGCGGCGGACATAAGTCCTGTCAGGCCAAAGTTTTGGGTCCTACATGTCAACAAGATTGTTCCATTCAGCAGTAATGTGAATAGAGCCATACCTGCTACTGGCAGATTCCATTTTACGACACGTCACTGTTACATTCTTTGATGTATGGGATAAATATTCCCGTAGCGTGTCAGCATCCAAAGTCGGATGGAAAGCCCAGACTTCCCCCTCCCCAGCCAATTCGTCCAGCTCCTCCCGCGGGATCCCGAGGCGTTCCCAGGCCAGCCGGGAGACATAGTCTTCCCAACGTGTCCTGGGTCTTCCCCGTGGACTCCTACCGGTCGGACGTGCCCTAAACACCTCCCTAGGGAGGCGTTCAGGTGGCATCCTGACCAGATGCCCGAACCACCTCATCTGGCTCCTGTGGAGGAGCAGCAGCTTTACTCTGAGTTCCTCCCGGATGACAGAGCTTCTCACCCTATCTCTAAGGGAGAGCCCCGCCACCCGCCGGAGGAAACTCCTTTCGGCCACTTGTACCCGTGATCTTGTCCTTTCGGTCATAACCCAAAGCTCATGACCATAGGTGAGGATGGGAACGTAGATCGACCGGTAAATTGAGAGCTTTGCCTTCCGGCTCAGGTCCTTCTTCACCACAACGGACCGATCCAGCATCCGCATTACTGAAGACGCCGCACCGATCCGCCCGTCGATCTCACGATCCACTCTTCCCTCACTCGGGAACAAGACTCCGAGGTACTTCAACTGCTCTACTTGGGGCAAGATCTCCTCCCCAACCCGGAGTTGCCACTCCACCCTTTTCCGGGCGAGAACCATGGATTCGGATTTGAAGGTGCTGATTCCCATCCCAGTCGCTTCACACTCGGCTGCGAAACGATCCAGTGAGGGCTGAAGATCCTGGCCAGATGAAGCCACCGGGACCACGTCATCTGCAAAAAGCAGAGACCTAATCCTGCAGCCACCAAACCGGATCCCCTCGACGCCCTGACTGCGCCTAGAAATTCTGTCCATAAAAGTTATAAACAGAATCGGTGACAAAGGGCAGCCTTGGCTTAGTACCAGTTCCAATAATTCCGATATTTCTATGCTCACGTCTGAGGTGAGCTTGCTTGTTGCTGGGTTTAAATGGTACAGGTACTTTATGAGCCCCCGACTTGCGTCCCTTCTTTACAACCGTGCTTCACTGTGCGGACTGCAGTTGCGATCGTGGCGATGTGAAGGCCACATCCAGAAGCGCCGGTCGTTGCCGTGAGACGCGTTGGTGATCCCGATGTCCAGACCCCCGGAATGAGGATTCACGGCCGGGGGCGATGACTCCTCCATCCGCCCCTGGAGTTCTTCTCATGCGGTACAGGTGACAGTCCGACGTTCGTTACCCGATGTCCACCGTGTCTCCACCTCCGTCACTCTGCGATCCATGTTTGCAACAATAGTCCCCTTCTGCCTGCAGTTCCAAAGCCTTCCTCAGGCCAGAGACTTCTTGGCTCAGCTGTTCCATTCGGCTGAGTTGCCAAACTTGACAGGTGGCAACTCATCCAAGTGATGGGAAACAAACCGTGGGGTTTTGTCGCCACACTCATTTAAAACCTTGAGACAGTCTTTAATGTTATTTGTGTGCGACACATCTCAGCGTGCTATTAGGGCAGATGTCAAATAAAACTTGCTTGGATTCCTCAATCCACGGAGATGAGAAATGATTTGTTGTCAGCCAAACAATTTCGTCATGGCTTAAAGGCCTACTGAAATGAAATGTTCTTATTTAAACGGGGATAGCAGATCCATTCTATGTGTCATATTTGATCATTTCGCGATATTGCCATATTTTTGCTGAAAGGATTTAGTAGAGAACATCGACGATAAAGTTCGCAACTTTTGGTCGCTTTTAAAAAAGCCTTGCCTGTACCGGAAGTAGCGTGACGTCACAGGTTGTGGAGCTCCTCACATCTGCACATTGTTTACAATCATTCCCACCAGCAGCGAGAGTGATTCGGACCGAGAAAGCGACGATTGCCCCATTAATTTGAGCGAGGATGAAAGATTTGTGGATGAGGAACGTGAGAGTGAAGGATTAGAGTGCAGTGCAGGACGCCAGGATGTATCTTTTTTCGCTCTGACCGTAACTTAGGTACAAGCTGGCTCATTGGATTCCACACTTTCTCCTTTTTCTATTGTGGATCACGGATTTGTATTTTAAACCACCTCGGATACTATATCCTCTTGAAAATGAGAGTCGAGAACGCGAAATGGACATTCACAGTGACTTTTATCTCCACGACAATACATCGGCGAAGCACTTTAGCTACAGAGCTAACGTGATAGCATTGTGCTTAACTGCAGATAGAAACAGAAGAAATAAGCCCCTGACTGGAAGGATAGACAGAAGATCAACAATACTACTATTACTTCTACTATCAGGAGACACCGAACTAAACCCTGGACCTGTAACTACACGGTTAACGCTGTCCCGCCTGGCGAAGCCTAGCAATGCTGTTGCTAACGACACCATTGAAGCTAACTTAGCTACGGGACCTCGACAGAGCTACGCTAAAAACATTAGCTCTCCACCTACGCCAGCCCTCATCTGCTCATCAACACCCGTGCTCACCTGCGTTCCAGCGATCGACGGCGCGACGGAGGACTTCACCACGATCATCGGTGCGGTCGGTGGCTAGCGTCAGATAGCGCGTCTGCTATCCAAGTCAAAGTCCTCCTGGTTGTGTTGCTGCAGCCGACCGCTAATACACCGATCCCACCTACAGCTTTCTTCTTTGCAGTCTCCATTGTTCATTAAACAAATTGCAAAAGATTCACCAACACAGATGTCCAGAATACTGTGGAATTTTGCGATGAAAACAGACGACTTAAGCTGGCCACCGTGCTGTTCCAAAATGTCCGCTACAATCCGTGACGTCACGCGCAAACGTCATCATACCGAGACGTTTTCAGCCGGATATTTCCCGGGAAATTTAAAATGTCACTTTATAAGTTAACCCGGCCGTATAAACTATCAGACTGCGTGGTCGGTAGTAGTGGCTTTCAGTAGGCTTTTAAAGTCTTAATTTTAACCCACAATGAAATTTAAAAGTTCATCTTCCCACTATCACTTTCCCATGATCTGTTTTGTATATAGTAGGTTTTGGGCGATGGCACACTGAGCTGAGAGCTGAGCCTCCACCACCAGCACCTGTCGCCATTTTAGACCTAATGGTCATAAACACAGAAGAACATTTAGTCTACAACTATCCCCAGGTACGTTTTCATAACACTATTGTAACCCTGAAATTGACAATGACACGTCTTTTTTTGGTAGATGGGACAATGCACATTAGTGAACATAAAACATGTTAATGTGCCAGATTGTAGCCAAAGGCCAACGTCTCTCTGTAATCTTGATGTTGTAAAACAACAAGGTCCATTAAATGTGGAACGGCGCCAACATCAGACTTAACACAATACAATACAAAGACTCGGATGCAGAGCTTCTTGGTGCGATACAACAAGGTCCTAGCCTTGTCCCGATACCAATATTTTGGTACCGGTACCAAAATGTATATCGATACTTTTCTAAGTGAAGGGGACCACAAAAAATGGCATTATTGGCTTTACTTGAACAACAAATCTTAGGGAACATGAAACATATGTTTATTATTGTAATTTAGTCCTTAAATAAAATAGTGAACATACTAGACAACTTGTCTTTTAGTAGTAAGTAAACAAACAAAGACTCCTAATTAGTCTGCTGACGTATGCAGTAACATATTGTGTCATTTATACACCTATTATTTTGTACACATTATAAAGGACAAACTGTAAACATTTATTATTAATCTACTTGTTCATTTACTGTTCTATCTACACTTCTGTTAAAATGTAATAATCCCTTATTCTTCTCTTCTTTGATACTTGACATTAGTTTTGGATGATACCACACATTTAGGTATGGATCCAATACCAAGTAGTTACAGGATCATACATTGGTCATATTCAAAGTCCTCATGTGTCCAGGGACGTATTTACTGAGTTTATAAACATAAATAACATTTTTAAAAAAGGACAAAAGATTTTGTGACGATAAAAAATATCAATGTAATCATAGTATCGACTAGATACGCTCCTGTACTTGGTATCATTACAGTGGATGTCAGGTGTAGATCCACCCATGGCATTTGTTTACATTGTGACGCCGTTGAGCTATTGTATCCTCCTGCGGTGTGTAGTGAAGCATGTTTAGCTATTCCTCGTCCTCCAGTGATAATGATACTTGTAAGAAACTTTCTTTATTTGTCACCATGGAGGCGAGGATTAGTGATTCAAAAGTAGCTAAAACACTGAGGATGGATGTTAGCTGCTAGCTAGCTAGCCATGTCTTAAAGCAGCTCTTCCTGAGGGTGTTTCAGTGTTACAACTTCACCTTTATCTTTACTTTGTACACCAAAATGTCTCCATTCTCCCTTTTCTGTCTACACACTGTGGGCCCCATTCAGCAACCGTTCTTAAAGGCCTACTGAAAGCCACTACTACCAACCACGCAGTCTGATAGTTTATATATCAATGATGAAATCTTAACATTGCAACACATGCCAATACGGCCGGGTTAACTTATAAAGTGACATTTAAAACTTCCCGGGAAATAGCCGGCTGAAACATCGCGGTATGATGACGTATGCGCGTGACGAAGTCCGAGTAACGGAAGTTATGGTACCCCGTAGAATCCTATACAAAAAGCTCTGTTTTCATTTCATAATTCCACAGTATTCTGGACATCTTTTGCAATTTTTTTAATGAACAATGAAGGCTGCA